>NW_023495243.1:0-27011 GCF_904425465.1 Colossoma macropomum | reverse complement strand
CATCCTCTGCGTTACCATCATCAACTGCATCTTCAATGCTGACAAGGGTGATCCACCCACCGGCACTGACACAGCGTATTCAGCTCCTGTAGGATTGATGGCTTAACCCACAAAAAGCCGTGGTGCTCTCAGCCTCACCTGACCTTCACTTGCCCCATCTCCAAGCCGAGCATTTCCTTACCGAGGTTGAGCACAGCCCCAGCCACCACAAGGAAGTTGAAGTCAAGTGTGCATACATCCTATATAGGTACGAGGCATGACTCGGGCACTTGCCTCAGGCCCCCCAACACACCAGAAGCTGCTCCCTCACCAGCTCCATCTCAAGTCAACCCAGCTGCACTTGACACTCGGCAGCGGCTACTTGAAGGCTGACCAGTGCGGTGAGTGGCACGTGCCATCTCAGCTCCTCTGGCAACAGCATGTTCCATCTCTCTGGGAGCAGCCACCTGGCCAACCATGTTGCCGGCACCTGCCCGAAGCATTGCTGGAGGGCCATGGTCAACATGACACTAGGTTGTCATGTTGTTTTGATGGCAGATCCACAAGCACCTATACTGCTTACTCCTCCAGACACAGCTACATTGCGGTGGCAGTTGGTGTCTAGCCATGATGCCAGGAGACCACTCGCAGCTGTGTGGAGTATGGTTCCCAGGTACACCCTCGCCATTGAAGCATGTCATGCGGATGCATGGCACTTCCCACTTGCCGGGCTCCAGCTGTGCTGGATCCGTCAGGAAGTGGTACTCCCTTCCTCTGGGTTATGTCTTTTGCATCAACTTCATTGATGCGCTGCTTGATTTCTCCAAATTCAGCAGCCACATTTAACAATTAATGATTACTTCATTAGTTGCAACTACAACAACTGCTACAGTCTGTTTTTAGCCAGGAATGTGGTGCCTCCTGGAAGCCTCTTTGCATGGCCACTCACCCTAAGCTCCTCATGGAGCGGAGAGCCCGTTGTGGATGTTACACTACTTTAACCAGGCTGTCAGGAAAGAAAACAGCATTATTTTCAGCTGCCAAATCTGCCTCTTGAACCTGGATGACCTCTCTGCTTTTCACAACTCAGCTTCAGCCTAAGGGTGCAGCCATTAGCTGAGTGATGAGCTTAGTTGATCCCTGCTGAACAAGCTCAGTTGATCCCAGCTGAACAAGTACTGTGTTTTTTTACTATTTTCTTCGTACTTTGTTGTTTTAGAATAAATTGGCAGCTATTTATTACACTTTAAATCTGCTGTGCATGTTTTATTGTGAGTGTCTGTTAGCTAGCTACTGTAGTAACACAGGTGTCAACCCGTAGCTTACAGTCTGTCCATATAAAATATGGTTTTGTCTCAGTTTTAGAGGAAAACAGCCGTATAGGTCTGATACAAAATTTTTGGTCTTATACAAGTTCCCCATAAACTCATTGCACAGTAATTCTGTGACGCTCAGATTTGTTTTTTGCTCAATATATATATTTTTTTTTACAACTTAATGGTCTAAACAGCAATCTTATCCAACTGCAGGTGGTGGGGTGTGAGTTGATTTGTTGTGTGCACGCTTACACCTGAATATACTTCCACACATTACTTGAGCAAGACTCAATTGTGCACAAACCTTAAGTGAACACGTAGCATTTGTAGTTAGCACTTGCGGTATACTCCTTGAAATATGATATTGTAGCATCCTATTTCGGCTTGTTTGGCCATGGACACGTGGGAGGTGTGGCCATACGGAGTGGCGAGCGTGGAGCACCACGGGCAGTGTCGCGGCAGCGGTAAGAAACTTAAACTTCTAAATAGTTGTTACTGCATTGACAGCTTCACTCCAAGTTCTTGAAAATAATTCTCAAACATCAGGAAAGGCAGTAAAAGGCAAAGGCATTTAAAGATTCAGGCTTCATAGTACACAATCATTAATCTGAGATGGCCCAGACAGCAACTGACCAACCCACAAAAATCCATTTCTTTTATACCTTTTCATTCCAAGATATAACATAGTTTTAAAAATAATCACATTCCCAAACCACAAGTAGGCCCAGGCCTTCACGCTGTTTTTATTACGCATATTACATTGTTTTTTTTCTAAAGAAAACTTATGGGTTATACTTGAGTTTCTGTGTGTGCTTTTCCAGGACAAGGCCCTCACACAATGTCCAAGTGTCCCTAGTTTAGACCTGGTTAGAGCACGATGCAATTTGTAACAATCTCAGGGTTACATGGGCCAAACAGAGAGAACAGCTTACCCACAGAGGGAGTCATACAGCATAGTATGATTAATTAACTTATCCTACCATTATTTTAGTAAGGTTGATGAAATCTTTTCAAATAATCTAAGAAAATCTCTCACACTGCATCAGACTGTGCTGGGCTTGGGGTGGTTTGTATGGGAACCATTATTTACAGTCACTGTGGGACGTGTGCTGCTGTGGTTCAGTAAAAGAGCTCTTATATGATGTGCTATGTTTCCTGCATCTTCTTCTTCTATGCTGATGCCTGTAGAGACAAACCTGCTCAGCTAACCTCCCTTCAAATCCATGACACTGTACAGGGCTAACACATGTGGTCAGAACACTTTCCCCCTCAATCTCATGACTCTATGTCGTCAGAGACTTTTGTCAGTTCATCACAGAATGCAGCTAGACTCTGCTTTCTCTCTCTCTCAACCCCCATTTCTCTCATACTCTTTCAACTCTCTGTCTCTCTATGTTTTATGTTTCTGTGTATTTAACTGTGAGAGGCTGTTTAACTGTCAAATAAAGTCAAAATAATTTTCTGATTGTAATTCTTATGATTACCAGACTACCAAAACTGGATAAAGTGTTGTTGCTAATGGTTTAAATGGTAGAAATATACTATACAGATAACAGTGAATTTATACAGTTTGGCCATGAATGTTTTTTTACTGTCTGTAGAGGCTGACATCCATTAATGTAAGCTAACATTCAAGAGTTGATTGGCAGTAGAACAGAACCAAAAAATAGACTTACATATATTAAATAGTAATGAACTATGCACAGTCCATTTTATCAGCTCCAGTTACTATATAGGTGCACTTTGTAGTTCTACAATTACAGACTGTAGTCCATCTGTTTCTCTGCATACTTTGTTGGCCCTCTTTTACCCTGTTCTTCAGTGGTCAGGACCCCCATGGACCCTCACAGAGCAGGTATTATTTGGGTGGTGGATCATTCTCAGCACTGCAGTAACACTGATGTGGTGGTGGTGTGTTAGTGTGTGTTGCGCTGGTCTGAGTGGATCAGACACAGCAGTGCTGCTGGAGTTTTTAAACATCTCAGTGTCACTGCTGGACTGAGAATAGTCCACCAACCAAAAATATCCAACCAACAGTGTCCTGTGGGCAGCATCCTGTGACCACTGATGAAGGACTAGAGGATGACCAACACAAACTGTGCAGCAGCAGATGAGCTATCGTCTCTGACTTTACATCTACAAGGTGGACTGACAAGGTAGGAGTGTCTAATAGAGTGGACAGTGAGTGGACACAGTGTTTAAAAAAAGTGGAGCTGATAAAATGGGCAGTGAGCATAGAAACAAGGAGGTGGCCATAACGTTATGCCTTGTTCCTTACACAGCTCGATTGTAATTGTAAATATAGAACTACAAAAGTGCCCCTATATGGTAGTGAAGTTGATAAAATAGATACAAGGAGATGAATTTAATGAAGTTGCCGATCGATGTATATTCATATCGTGCTTTAATATTCAAATGTTTGTTGCAGTACTAAAATGTGCTTGGAAGTAGTTTTTCATTATCATCTTTAAATACATACATGTCAATGACGAACATATACATAAAATACAATGTTTTACTATGTAAAAACTGATGAAGACTTCTTTATTCATATATTCTTATATTTTATAAATATATATAAAAATTCTTATTCTTATATTTTATAAATTCTCTGTTTTTTAAGGCCCAAATGAATTAAACATTATACTGCTGGGAAGAAGTGGTGATGGCAAGAGCAGTGCTAAAAACACCATCCTTGGGGAGAAATCAGCCCAGGTGTGGTCATCTGCAACTTCTTTAGTGAACCAGTACCAAGCTAAAACTAGGAACTTACAGGAGAAAACACTAAGAATTGTTGAAACGCCTGGACTGTTTGACACCAGCAATACTAAAGAAGAGTTTCAGCAGGAGGTAGAGAAGTGCATCGCACACTGTGCCCCAGGACTCCACGCCTTCATCATTATTCTCAAAGTTGGCAGATACAGCAAACAAGAAGCAAGAATTCTGGAAGAGATTAAAGAACTGTTCGGGGAGGGAGTCCTGAAAAATGCTATACTTCTTTTTACAAACGGAGATCAACTTGACGATGGACAAACCATTGAAGAGTTTGTACAGCAGAGTGTGGCACTGCAGGATCTGGTAAATAAGTGTGGAGGTCGAGTTCATGTCATTGACAATAAATACTGGAAGCAGGAGCAGGATGGATACAGGAGCAACAGAGTTCAGGTAGAGAAGCTACTGAACACCGTAGAGGAGATGGTGAAGGAGAATGGAGGACAGTACTATGGTATTGAGATGCTGCAGGCTGTGAAGAAAAATAAAAGATCTGTAAGACTGATTAGATTATTTGAAAACTTGAAGAAATATACTCAAGGAAAAGGTTGGGCAGCTGTAGTGTTGGCCTCTGTGTTGTTAGTGGGTGTTTATTTTCATCACAGTTGGTACGGGTTATTTTATTGGTAGGGTACTTGTAATGATAAGCATACTTGGGGATGAAACTATGTACAATGTGTGCCATATTAAAAGACGTGTTAAATTGATCTTGGGACACATTTTAATAATAACAATTGTGTGATAATCAATGCAAGCCTTCATGAATATCTAATCAATAGTAACCTGAACTAAGTAGATTAAAATATTGAAACAATGTAGGCTCCTGTGTGTAAATAAAAACTTTAAAAAAATAGTGTTTTAAATGTGTTAGATGTGTTCTTTTCACTGTAAACCAGAGTAAAATCACAGTAATCTACTAGTAGCAATTACTCCAGCAATTAACTAGTTTGTTTCTAGTTTAGTTATTTCTAGAGTAATTTACACCCGTTTTCAAGTTCATGAGGGATTTGAGAAATTTCAAAATGTGAAAGGCAAAAAACTGACATTTACACTACCCAGATGTGAATAACTATTCTCTGATACAATCCCGGAGTTTTAGCACCATTTTAAATAGGCAGCTCAACCAATATTCAACACACTGGTTAAAACATCTAAAATTTAAGGTCATACTTTAGTGTTATATCACATTCTCAACTAGAATCTCAAGTAATTTTAAAATATTTTGTGTTTAGGTCATTTGACATCACAACCAGAATCCACAAGAAAAAGATGTCACATCAACGTTGTGTTTCTGCTGGGTAGTAATACCCTTTTGGCAGATATGACAGATTGCAAACACTTTTTGTAATCAGCTAAGAGTCTTTCTGTTCTTGTTTTAGGGATTTTTGCCTACTTATTTTTGCAGAATGCTCTTAGTTTTGGGCTGTTGTGCATGCTTGCATGGACAGTATGTTCTAATTTTTGAAATGTTCAATGATATTCATGTCAGGGAAATGTGGGGGCCATTCCTTGTGACAATTTTGATGAGCAATGTAATGACTAAATTAAGTTGTCAGACTTTACATCTGGAAGCGTGTCCATTATTTTTAAAATTCATCACCCCCCCGAATGATTTATGACCATTGATTTATGACCCCCTGTGACGAACAGGTCAGTTTTGATTAACATGTCAGTTTTGATTAACAGGTCAGTTTTGATTGACAAGTCAGCAGGGTTTTAACGACACCCACACCCCCCAACATTTATGACACCTGAGTATGTGTGTGTGTGTTTGTGTGTGTGGCTTGCATATAGTATTTAAACAGTCACCCCATTGGTGGTTTTGTATGTTTTTTTTTTGTTGCAAAATGTCTACTGCTACTGTAAATCAGACTTTTCTTAGTTACACCAACTGTTAGTTCTAGTGGTAGTGAAACCAATTTGGTTTTTGTGCCAAGGAAGAAACGATATGGCAATGCATTTGGTTGCAGGCCGTGCGAGTACTTCAAGGGTGTTAAGATTAACCTATTTGATTCTCTGGCTTATGACGTGTGTGAGGAGGGTCAAACAGAATCACCACCTTCCTGCGGTGTTTGTTAAAAGGGGACTCCAGCCATTCAAGGACGTCAAGACAGGTCTATCACTTAAGCCGTCATGTTTGAGGATTTTCTTCCAGCAGACCATCCCGACAACCATGGGCTTCCGTGGTATAGAAATTATCAAGTGCCGGACTTCGATTATGCACCGCTCAACATGGGACGTGGCGTTGTTAACTACAGCTATGATGAATCGGCCGCGATCAACGCAGTATCAGACAACAGTTGGCTGGATCAATACGGTGACGATCTTAGAAGTATGAACATGACATACCTTTTGGAGTCGTTGGAAGGGTTGGTGTGTAAACATCAGACGTTGCCTGCAGGTAATGAAGATGGTGAAACACTCGTCGAAGCTCCTGAATGCAAAACTATATCTGAGCCAACTGATGATGTGGATGGTCAAGTATGCACTACAGCGTTAAAACTGATAAAGTCTGCTGTCGTTGTAATCCTACAGCACATCATAAACAACAAACATAAGGAAACGTGTCTCGGTTGAGAAGTGGAACACCCTCAACTTCGACATTCATGCCTGTTTGAGCTGAATATCTTCTTTTTTGAAAAATACTATAAAGATATAGCACAGACATTGTTTACACCCGAGTTAAAACATGCCATAACGGGGCTATGGAATACATCTGCCTCTTCTAAAAATTCAAGGATGTGCTGAAACAGTTGTCTGTGAATTACAGTGTGAGCCATACATTGTGGGAAAGCTACAGGAAACAAGAGAAAACCTTGTTGATCAAACATCCGAACAGTTTGTCGCCGACGCTGTTGACTGTTGGAAAACAGGCTCAAAGACTTGCAGTACTGTTTAAGGAAAAAGGGGAATGTTTGTGGACCCGAGAGTCTGTCAGACTGTGTTTTGAAACACTGTATGAACTATGAATAGACAAGTTTGTTGTATAAATGTATTGATGACTGTGTGGATGATTTTAGCCTCTTTAATAGCGTGCATGATGTTGATGCTAAACGTTTATAAAATTTCAAGAATCAAATGGATAGTCAAATCAGCATCAGATGAATGATGCCACTTGACGCAGTTATGTATAGATTCTAACAAACCAACCTATGTGACTATCAGTAAGATTTTATCTCTTATGCCTAAGAGTCACAATACAGTAAAAATGACAATGTGCTTTGCCTATGTACATACATATTAGACGTTTGGGTGATAAAACTTTCAACAAAGAAACCAATTAATGTTTGTATAGTGATTGAAACATTTGTTGAATATTTGGTTGAGAGAAATGTAGAAGTGTGTGTAAAAATTTCTAGATTTCATTGATTCGTTGTGAGTTGTGAATAAAACAGTAAATCAAACAAAAATTGGGTCATTATTTTCAGCAATGTCATCTATCAACATGTCTTATGAGAGCAGCTTATTACACGCCACCAGATTCTGGCTCATTAGGTGGTAAAAATTGTTTGAAACAGGCTGTTTTAGAGGATACAGGAGTGCGTCTGTCTGACCAACAGGTTTCAGATCAAGTTAGCTGGCGAGGATGCACACACGCTTCACAAACACATACAGCATAATTACAGAAGGAACAGGGTGGTAGTATACAGTATTGACTCGCAATTCAAAGCCGATCTTGTTTATATGAACGCATATTCTAAGGAAAACGATGGTTATATATATATATATATATATATATATATATATATATATATATATATATATATTATATATATATATATGTTGACATGTATTGACGTATTTAGCAAATATGCATGGGCCTGTTTGTTAGAAAATAAGTCGGGTTTGGAAGCTGCTAGTGCATTTGCATCCATACTAGCCGAGGGTAGAGTGCCTCAAAAGTTACAGTCTGATAGTTGAAAAGAGTTTTTTAACAAACATTTTCAAAACCTGGTATCAAAAAACAAAATTACGCATTTTGCTACAGGTAGTGAACAGAACGCTGAAAAGTCGTATGTGGCAATATCTAACAGCTATAAATTCCAAAAGGTACACTGATGTTTTACAAGACATAATGTGCTGGTACAACAACAGTTATCAAAATGATGTAGTGGACATACAAAAACCTTAAAAGATGTATCACTTTGTGAATGTGTTCAGTACCCCAATAGACAAACATGGGTGACAACGGTTTTTGTATTACATTGCCATGTAATTCATCTATGACTGTATACCCTGATAATCAAATTTCTAATTCTAGAACAAAACTGGTAAAACCTATCGATTTGAAAGGTAACTGGTAAGTGGGATTGGTAGAGTATAAGTACCTGCAAACATGGGAAACATTCTGATGGTACATTTACAGCAATTGATAAAAAATTAGAAAAAAACAACCCAAATAACACTACCTACCAGATATTATAACAACATACCCATGTTGATTGATGAGATAAATTTTCATCTAGTGCCACATTCAGTACTTCTTGGTTATGAGCAAATAAGGCATAAGGTTTATATTAAGACAAGACCTGGTATAAGATTCATATTTGATACAAAACTAGCCATTATTTAAGGACTAAAACCAGGGGTGATGCTAGAGTCTGCGGTTAAAACAGGTGGGGGGAGGGGGTGCCTTTCAGAAACAGGATGCACCACACCCTGCTGACATCTATGTGGGTTTCTACACATTTTATGTTTACACTGACGTCCACAGAGCGTAACTCACCAGCGAACTGCATAAATACAGACAGCATGTTCTCTGCTCCACCAGGGAGAGTAATATTTTAGATCACTGCTACACTGTGTTAAAGGGGGCCTATCGCTCTGTTCCCCATGCTGCTCTGGGCCTGTCCGATCTCGCTAATCCACCCTCCAACCCAGCCAGCAATCACCATCCGTACACAGAACTGTGATGGCAGAAAACAACTAAGACACACTTTAACGACATTGCTATAGAAGTGAAAACTGATCAGAACCAGCACGTCAATTTTACCCACGGGAAAGTGATTGCAAAACTACACTTTAGGCCTGTAAAACATCCAATCAGGTTTTAAATGGAATCTTTCAACATTCATACCATGGACCCGGAACGCTATGTCTCTTACTACCCAAATCAAGCAGGTGGTATCATGCCTGGCCATGCAGGCGGCCCTGCAATGTATGGAGCTGGATTTTTAGCAATTTGTTCAGAATGGCTATACCTCTGTTCAAGAGGGGGTTTAGTATAGCCAACCACATCTAAAAACAGCGGCTAAAAACATTGTTGTGATATAGTCAGCAATGGCCTGACACAAGCAATGTGAAACAATCAGGATGGGCCTGCCAAGTGAATCAAGTGACCCGAAAAACACACAGTTTCAAAAAGGAAGAGAAGGAGGAAACAGACCACACGATCATCCTGTAGAAAGACCCTAAATACTATTTTCTGATACTGGCTCTGCTTCAATGCATGTCTGAAGAATGTATTAAATCAGAATTGGACTTGTTTGCAGTAGAAGAAAGTACCAACCACTTGTGGTCAACATTGTGTGTTTTTCTACACCACATGTCTAAAGCGTCGAGTTACGAAGATGTAATATCTAAATATAGTTTTGATTTTAAAAAATGACAATATGGTTTCAACATTTGTGAAAAATTTGTATCTGTGTATTTGTAAGAACAAATTGTTTAAATGTGGCCAGCATGTTAAAACAGGACGGATGTTTATTGTGAAATTTGCGCCTCCTCTGTGTAATGTAGCTACTGATAAAATAAAAACAGACAAAACAAACAACGTCAACAATGTAAACTTTGAGTCATTTATTTACAATATGTAATACAATGGCAACATAAACATGGGGGTTTCAACACTCTTAACCGGTGTTTGCAAAATGTCTTTTGTCTTTTATCAACAGACTTTTTGTTTTTTAACAAAATAATTTTTCTCTCTAACATGCTTGTTTGGTATGGTAGAAAGAGGTATATTTAAAACAGCAAAGGCCTCTAGAAACTCCGCCCACCCCAGAGGTCTACGATCATCGCCAACCCTGTGTGGCACTGTGATACTTTTTACCAAGTCCAGAATATGCGACCCTGGGACAGCACAGCCGTTTAAGACAAATTCTCCTGATTCATTCCAAGAAGACATGTCATTTCACTTAGACATTTTATCTAAAATGTACGTAATATTCCTCCTGCTTCGTGATAGTACATTTCTAAGAATATCATCGATTACATCGTCTTTGTCATCAGTCTGATCAATAACATTTGTTTTCTTGTCATCATTATCTGTGGGTGGTAAGGACAATGTTAATGTGCCGGTCTCCATATCACCCTGTTTAGCAATGGTTAAATATCTTTGCAAAACAGCAGCGTAAAGCTTGGCCTTCTCATGGATGTCAAGATCCTGCCCAAAATATTTCAAATAGACATGTCTGAGTCATTTTCTACAATATGTCTGATTGTTCCCTGTGAGTTCTCGCTCTTTAACTTATCCGACTGGTGTTGTGGTACCAAAAACATTTTTTCAGCGTCCTCCATCACTTTTAGTTTATTTGTTTTGTTATTAAACATTTTATAAACGGTAATACAATACTTAACAACGGTAGAAGAAAGCCCCCTTTCTGATTAATTACTTTCTTTTTATCTTTTTGTTGGCAAAAAATTTGCTTTCAGACTTCTTCTTCTTTAACACATTGTGTTGGTGTACGTTAAGTACGTTAAGAGCCACTTCACACAGAGTTAAAATAAGTTCATTAGACGCCGTTTGTAAAATAACATGTCTCTGCCCTGGTTTAGCTTTAAATAAAAGTTTAAGAAGTGGTAGGTTTCTACATAGTCTGTCAGACATAGCGATCTATCAGCGTTTTTTTCTGCATGTAAACAACAGGACAGTTTGAGAGCAGATCTGTTCTGAGACAAAAGTCTTCAGGAGTCTTTGCTTCATAATCAATCATGAGCTGACCGAATGGTTTACTTACAGCATTTTGAAAACACTCCATGAAAAACTTTGTGACTCTGTATTACCAGGGTACATCTGTCTACCTAATACACCGACCTGATTGCTGCCTCTAGGATTTTTAAATAATAAGAGAGTTTGTGTTCAAACTAATTGTCCTACTAGACTTTCCTTGAAAAAACAAATTTTGTATTAGGTAAATGGCCCTTAAATTTCAATGGTGTACTGAGTAAATACCTTTTCTACCTCAGTGTTATTGCTAGCATCTTTCATAACAATCAATAATTAGCAAATTATTTCTGTTAAGTGGTAGAAGTGTGTCATCATTTCGTGATGTTGGTATCCCTTGAACAAAATTAATATTTCTTATTTTTAACATTTCGTCATAAAGGGGTTGCCAACAGTCATATATGTATACTATGTTTTCTATTTTCTTTGAAACCAACTCATCAGCATGTTCAATCAACTGTTTTACAAAAAAAATGTTTTTCCAGAATTTGATGGTCCACTTATTTAACAAGAAAAAAGGATGTTGTAATCTAAAATAAAACCCATCAACCTCTCGTAGCCCGCGATAGTCATGGACGTCTTTAGTACCCATAAGGTGTTGAAAAATCAGACAATAGGACCTGTTTGTTGTATACTACTTTAAAGCGTTTCGCCACTGACTTGTTTTTCAGTGTGAGGTTCTTTTTATTTCTCACTATGCCGTCTGCACGCGCCAGTATGTGTTGACTACAGTCACGATTTACCACATAATGATCGACAAGACCGATCGGTGTGTCGAGCCAATAACTTTTGAATTGTCAGAGTTTAGTGTGATACCTTTTGCTTTCATACATGTTTCACCGGTTGCTGTGCTATAACCGTATGTCCTGGGCCCTCCTGAGCAGAACTCTGTAATGTAATCGTCACCACCAATCTCGTCTGTCAAATCACCTAAGTAGGGCCCCAGAGGGGGTTCAATCGCCTTCACGAGTAACAAAAATAACACTGTCAGTGTCACTGTACAACAGCCTGTCACCTAATCTATCCATTAGGTTGTACAGTTCTAAACGGGCGTGCGCTGTTGTAAAAGCACCAAGAAACACATTAATGTCACATGTTGGGCAGCTGTCTCCGGCGGAATAGCACCACTGAATCAGCGCTGTGGTATCGGATACAAATGAAGTGTTTAACATCATATCCATCACCAAAGATGTGTTGTGAAAACTGTTCAGGGTCAGTCAACAGCTCTGACACTGGCAAGTTTTCCCTCATTAAAAAAACGACCCCACAAGCTGTTTAACAACAATTTGTTAATAGACTGGCATGCTGGGTTAAGACATATCTTGTCAGGATTCAGTTGAATCTTTTCCTTTTCAAAATAATCCCTGATGTATTCAGCCCTCTCTTCCTCTGTGACAGCGTGTGCTGGATAACCGCTGGCCTAAAAAGGTCTTTACATACTCGCAGAACAATGTCTCTGAACTGTCTGGAAAATGCCAAACCTCATGGATTTTTGCCACCACATACCCTTTCTCAATAGCCTTCATCAGTTCAATACTGACCCAAGCCCCTTTATTGGATCCATCTTCATCACTATGCATACACGTTTGGAACTGGTTTTCCTGCTCTGCACAAGTACGACACAGTGGGAACATTTACTTGCCGTTACAGCGGTATGGTAAAACATGGTGTAGGAGTTTTTTTGGTGGATGTATGGTTGCCTTGCCTAGACCATAGTACTCCTTAAGAGGTCGAAAATTTTTGAAAAATGTTTGAGGGTGACCTACGGGGTATTTCTTCCTAGCCTGACAAAATGGGTACAAACTAGTGAAGTCCAAATATCTATTTTTCTCACCCCTCCTTTGTTTTGTTATACAATTTATATGCGTTGGTTCTACCATCAAAGAGAGCATATCTTAGTTTCAGCCTTTCAGGAACTGTGTAGTTAGACATGAATGCTGCAACACCCAAATCACACCTTTTAGCATTTGCCCAGTCACAATCCCACATTACTTCCACATCTAGACCATATGTTCGAACAAATATCTCTGCCTTAGTGTTGAACTGTTTTTGCAATTCGCCATACAATACCTTCGACAACGGATGGTGCTGGTTTGGACTGTAATGACATTCATGGCCATGATGCATGCAACCGTTAAATTCTAAAGCTTTTCACACACCATCTTTTTCATAATACCCATCCACATAATACACACCAAACTTCATTTCTCCATGAGTTAGGGCGTGGTGCTCATCAACATCTCTTGTACGCTTAACATACTCAAGCCATTCAATAGAAGCATTAGAGAATGTCTTGTGTTGGTTAATGTATGTGTTGTTGTGTTTCAGTGCTAGTGTGTCTTTGGGTAGAAAATGTGTCTTGTACACAGCCATGCAACATGATGCTAATATTGTATAATTAAATGGGTCTAGCTATGTACACTGAATGAACTTGTCACGATACTTAATACATGCTTCACGTAGTAAAACAACATTGTTCCTGCCATAAACGTACAACTCCTTTTTGAAGTCACACACCACCACAGACCGTGCTGTACCACTCGTCAAACTGCTTTCTGTCTTTGTCATTCATGGTGTCATAGCCGTAAAAACTCTTGTCAGGGTATGGACCCACATGGCTGACGCCGTATCAGCCAAACGCATTGGAATGAATGAGTATGAGTCTATGTAATGTTGTTTGTATGTTTTGTCATGCATGGAGATCAGTCTACACCCTATCATAGTGATTTTGACAGCAATGCCCACTTTAGAAAAATATTCCAGTAGTAGGAAATTGTCTAAACCTGCTGCATTGTCTGCTAACCATGTGCAACCCAGATATTTGGACAAGTTGTTCTACACAGTCAGACCCTTCTGCTGTAAACGCTCTACCATCAAACGTAATTGCACAGACAAAATTAGCTTTGTGCTTGCCGTTTTCAAACCGAGTCTCAAAGTCATAAAAGATGTAAGAATTGCTGGTTTCTTTTAATTTGATTGGCTGTATGTAACATTCATGCATCGTATCTGATATTAATTCTTCATTGCAATGAACACAATGTCCCGGCACACACCTGTGGGGTTTTGGTTTGAACTAACATGATAACGACGTCCGCATTTTTTACAATACTTGGTTAGATTGCATGGGGATGCCATCACTCCTGAAGTAGGCTATTGTTTCTGTAACAGTAGTCAGACTTGCAGTAGCATGAACAGTCATTACAATATTTAACACGTCTGGGATTCTTGTGACACAACGCATCTTGAAACACATCACAGATGTATTTACAGCTATGATCCCTGGCACTTGTGTATCCCTTATAACAAAACTCACAAAAATATGGCACACCCATGAATGCTTTCACATTTTTTACCAAGTAATAATGGCCGTTGTGGAGATACAGAAACACAGTCTTGGCATGTGGTTTGTCTTTCGTTTGGTACTTCTCCAAACCACCTGAACTGCTCTTGTGGAACAGAACTATTTTAACACCAAACCTATATTCAAAACGACCAATGTCACTAAACCCGACTCTATGATCACGTGTGTAGCCAGCGTTTGTCTGTATCTGTTCAGCTATAGTTTCTAACTTTTTATGTGGAATGTGTGGGTTCAGAAAATGAGCAAGGCAGGTTATTTGACATGTTGGGCAGAAAAGATTCAGTCTGTTCCTATCAATTACCTGGTTGTGTGCAAGGTCGCACACCTTACGCCGAACACCACCATTAGGGTAATGGATAACACTAACACTACCATCACTGGCCAACACCCTGGAGAACGATACAACATCTGATAGCATATTGTGTGCATAGGCTGTGTATGAGGCCATGTCTGTGGATGGGACATTGCGTAAATCCAATCTCCTGTGTAGCATAACACTGTTAAACCTACTTCTCGGCACCACGGTATATCCACCTACAACACCACCATTTCTCATCAACACAGCTAGTTCACCATCAGATAAACCAAAGTTAGGAGCTGTTGGATCAAGTGTTGGGAATCTATGTGCCTGTATGCCACTGCCTGTCTGTTCTGTGTTTCTATGTTGTGAGTCATTTTGTCCTGGGTTTTCTAAGAAAGTTTGAGCTGATTCATACACGTCATTTAAGCACTGCAGTCGTATGCTAATAGATGACTGCTCCCAAGCATCGCTTATGGCATTATTACACATAAAATCTCTCGACCGCCTGTAATTATCATCGCATCTACGACGTGTTGCTTGCAGCTTCTGTATTTTGTTGTTTCTATTTGACAACCATTAATATTTGCGTCGTGTTGAGTATCTGTGTCTTGGATATTATTACTTCAGGTATTAATAACCACATCATACTCGTCATTTAAACATTGCAATAGATCGCTTACAGACATATTTTCTCACACATCACTTGCGTTGCTAACACACGGATTGTTGCCTGACCCCCAACACCTTTTAGACCCCCCCCCTTTTTTTTATATACAACAAAAAAAAAATGTTTTTACTGTTAATTATTTAAACAGTAATTTAAGTTGACCTGATGAGGTGGTTCATTTTATATATAAACAACAAGAATATATGTAAAAAAAGTATAACAAAATGTCGTACAATACAATACGTACAATAATGTCGTTAACTACTTTGTGGATGGTCCTGCAACAGGGAAATTTGGTGAAAGTTTTAACTGTAAAACCCTGTTCAGTTTAAACATTGCATCTGTTAAAATGTGCATCATGTTCTTCACGCATAGCCTGTATCATCTGCATATGTTTTGATATTTATTTTCGATCCAAGTGTTCAACAACTCCTCAGTCCAGACAACATCGTCCGTCTCCGGTGCCGCTCCAGATCCCCCCACATCACCATACACATTTATCCTTTCTATGGACATAACACAAGTCAGTAATGGGAGAAGTTATGTTCATAGGAAGAGTAGATATGCAGTTTATATTTTACAGACGGTATAGGCAGAAACCCAGTATCTGCTGATCTAAGATCACATGCTCATTTAGAACCTTAAAAACTAGCAGCAGAATCTATCCTGAAATATACCGGTAGCCAGTGCAGTTCTGTCAAAATGGGAGTGTTGCTAGGATCCATGCCTCTGGATTTTGTATGAGTTGTAGACATTGTAACAAATGCATGAACATGTATCTCTGCATCGCTCTGAGATAGAAGAGGCTAAACTTTAGCAATATTTCTCAAATGATAAAACACTACTTTAGTGACTGCGTTTACATGCGGGTTAAACCAAAGCTTTAATATTTGATTGCTCCCAGGTCTTATACATCAGGTTTGATATACAAAGCTAAAGAATGTCTGAGTTTATCTAAATTTTAGTACCAGGTATCAGTATTTCAGTTTCCGTGTTATTAAGTTGTAAGAAATCTGACACACAACTGGTCAGTCTGTCTACAGTCTTGATCATCATAAGGAATCAAAATGTATAACTGTGTGTCATCAGCATAGCTATGCAAATTGCTGTTATGTTTCCTAACGACATCACCTAGAGGTAACATGTACAAAGAGAAAGGCAAAGGCCCTCCACAAGAAACATTAAATCTCTTTGATGAATGATTTACTTGTGAAACCAAGAATTGTCTATGCATGAAATATGAATTAAATCATTCTAAAACTGTATCTATGAGGCCTACACAGTATTTAAGGCAGTGTATTAGAATCTTGTGATGAATGGTATCAAGAGCAGCAATAAGATCCAATAGGACCAAAACAAAAGGATTTTGTGCATCAGCGCTGAGCCTGAGGTCATTGACAACACAAACCAGTGCTGTCTAAGTACTATGGTGAGAGCAAAAACCTGACTGAAACCTCTCATATAACTTGTTTGATATTATATACAGACTTAACTGTTTAAAAACAACATTTTCCAAGACGTTACTTTAAAAACGGATGTTTGAAATTGGTCTAAAATTATTTAGTACAGAAGGATCCATGCTACTCTTTTTTAGTAGGGGCTTCACCAAGGCAGTTGTAAAAGCATCTGGAAAAAAAACATCTGTTGACAGAGAACAATTTACAAAGCATCACTTTGAACATAATCAAAAACCCTATTAAGGAGAGAAGTATGAACAGGGTCAAGATCACATGTGGACAAACTTAATTTGTTTATGACATATGCTCAGTAAGCTCCTGATAGTTGATAACAGAGGAAGATCATTATTGTCATTGTAGTCATATTTAATGTAGGTGGCTTATCAGGAAGGTTAAAGAAGCTTGTTTCAGTCAGCTGAGTCTTATCAAATCTACTTTATTTTGAAAATGTACCATCCACCACACTAGCAGAGACGTTAGGGTTAATTAGTCGATCTATGGTGACTTTGGTGTTATCTTTGTGTAAATTAATTATGTTTACTTTGGTATTATCTTTGTGTTTATTAATTACATTAGAGAGGTATGACTGGATATTTTCATTGCATTATTATAGGTGGTGATCTGCTTTTTGAGAATATAATGTACCTGCAATTTAGTTTTCCTCTATAAGTGCTCTAATTTACAACAATTTCTCTAAAGCTAACGTATTTCCACATTTATTTACAATTTTTTATGAGTATGCTTGTTTGTCTTACATTTGACTTGAGCGAGAGTGTCAGGACTTTCCATTAATCTAGCATTTAGATCAGATCATTACAGGAGGGATTTATAGCTGTATTGGATGCACTACTATAAAAACTTCTCAGTGGTTTCTGAGTCAATGTAAATGTTTTTTTCAAATGGTTTTCTGACACTTTCTTCCTTACCTCTACACTGACTTGAGTGAAAAAAAAGAAACAAAAGTGATCTGATATGAAAACAAAGAGGATATACCAAAACAATGCTACAACGAACTGGAGTTGCAATTTTTTTTACCTGCTCAGTCAACATCACTGGTAAAGAATAGCTGAGTTTATCACCCTCTGCTCATGTTGGGAGGGACAGCTCCCAGCATGAATTAGGTGCGGTTCCACAAAAGTGAAAGAAAGAATCAACTGCAGTGGCTTCAACAAAACCTTGTGGTCTTTCATGTTACATTAACAGAACCTACAGGATTTTAAATATTGTCTATTGTAATAATTGCCATCAGTAAAGGTATTTTGCTTTTTTAAAGTTAAAATACACTTTGTACCCTTTGTGAAAGTGTACACTTTGTACACTTTCAAGATTTATTTCAAGATGTCTTCATACAGAGATGTTCACAGATCACCATTACAGTTCGTTCTCCCACAGGGAGCGGGAGCAGACAACTGGCCCAAACAGTCTTCTTGCTCAAAGTCTCAAGGTTATAGGGAAAAATACAGAACATTCTAAGATGATGACAGAATAAGCATATAGGAGTTATACAATTAACCACAATCCAACAAGACTGAAGGAGTTTCCTGCTAGTTGCGTGCACACTGTCAGTAATTAAGTAGAAATAAAAATAAATCAAGAGAATGAGAGCAATCCATGCAACATAGCTGCCCAGGTATTGTATTCATTTATTTTCAGCTTTTCATACGTGCATATTTGAAACCAAACTGTCAAAATGAAGAAATCTGCATGGCACTTTGTTCACTACAGAACACTCAAAATGAGCTTCCTTTGGACTATTACACTTGTATTTACATCTGATATGTCTTTGCATTAATAACAGATTATTAAAATGATTTTGATTATATATTATTATTTTTTAAATCTTAATCGTAAGCATATTCATTGTAATGCTTTTGATCTTTGTTTTGTTTTTTTTTGCTAAAGGGGGATAATGTCACCGTGGGTTTCCTCCGGGTACTCCAGTTTCCTCCCACAGTCCAAAGACATGCAGTCAGGCCAATTGGACATGCTAAATTGCCCCTGTGTGTGTAACTGTGTATGTCTGTCTGTCTGCCCTGCGATGGACTGGCGACCTGTCCAGGGTGTATCCTGCCTTCCGCCCAATGACAGCTGGGATAGGCTCCAGCACCCCACCGCGACCCGGAAGGATAAGCGGTTTAGATGATGGATGGGATAATGTCACTACCTGTAAGTATCAGAGAAATCTGTTTGAAATTCATTGTAAATCTAAGTATTACTTCACTCTGTCACTTGTTGTGGCTTATGTTTATCAGCTGAAGAAATCTGTCTCTATGAGTAATAATGGATGATATAATCATTTATATTTTAAAGACTGCACACAGTGTAGTGCATTTTAAGGCTGTTAGAAGTGTTGGAATTACACTACATCAGTTAGTATTTTGCCAGGAATCTTGTAAAACTCAGCTATTGAGCAGTTAATGTTGAATTGATCAGTAATTTATGAGTTTTTATTCTAAGAAACCATAGTTACTAAGCAATTCTCTGAGACTCAGAGATTGTTTAGTTAATTGTGAACTACCCTAATCATCAGTTCACTATTACCTACTGAGTAGTTACCTAGTAGTCCCTTGTAGTTAACAGTAGTTACTTAAGTGTTAATGCAGCACTACTCATTCGCTCCTGCTTAGTTCCTGATTAGTTAGTTGTTAACTACGAAACAGTATTGTAAAGTGTTACCGTTAAATGGATTGATGCTGCTGAATAGCTGTTTTTTCAGGTTATTGTTTACAGATACTTCTATCTACAGTATATACACTCTTAAATAAAGGTTCCCAAATGGTTCTTAGCTCCAACGTATGGTTCTAGGAATATTTTTTTTACTGGAATAGAACCTTTAAATTCTGTGGATATTCTTTATACTTTTATATGGTTCTTTAAAACATGAACCTCATTTACAAAACTGACCCTTATGGAACCCTCCATTGAAAGGTTAACTCTTATTATTTTAGGGAATTGTTGCAAAAACAAAGGGCAAAAAACTAAATTATAGAATGTATTTGTTTTGAACTAAAGTGAGAGATGTTTGCCCCTAGACAGATATGCTATTTACATTGCTGGGTTGTGAATGAAGGGTGTCAATTAGGGCAATGTGTTGAGTTTGTTTTTGGGTTTGTTTTTTCATGGAACCAAAGCATGCAATGATGCAATGCTAGCATCATACCACAGAACAAGAAAAAAGAAACTCCAGGTAGAGTTTAAAAGATTTTGAAAGCAAGTTGAGGCAAGTCAGCACCCTGCTCCAAAAATGCAAAAGCTCAGTTCTGATCTCCTGTTTTCTGATTATGAATCTAGAAATACAAAACAGTGATAAGGGAAAGATCTCCTTTTCAAACCACATTTTTCCATTTAAGTTTCTGCATTGTGCATAGTCACAAAAAAGTAAAACAAAGGTTACAACAAAGTAATTGTCTACTTAGGAGTACAAGGTCCATCTCCTATGTTATCCACATAGAATAAAACCTAGAACCTTAGAATAGCTCAGCCAGTTTGCTTTGAAGTCCCTGTGGTTACTGAATAATAGGCCTTAGTATGTACTAAGCCTTTGATTTTAAGGGGTTAAAGGGTTCCATGTATGGTGAAAGTCTTCTTCAAATTGATGGAGAATGTGTTGTATATGGTTCCAGACTAGCATGTCACAATCTCTGAAGAATACCTGGGGATTTTGAGGTTATAAAAAATATTCTTGGGAGGATACACTGAAACGGTCCTCCAATGAACTGGACTGAGCCTCAGATCTTTACATGTCCAGCCAACACCCCTGGGGAAGAATAGCTAAGTTTATCACGCTCTGCTATTTAGCCCAGGGTGGAAGTTATCTGGCCAGCAATCAGGTGACAAAGCTGGCACTGTGAGAATATGTAAGCCAAGGTTACAATGGATGCAAACACACATGTGCAATAAAGCTTTTTTTTGCCTGTAGGGAGGGACAGTGAACATGAACTAGGCCTTGGTACTTTATAGTTTTGAGAGTTTAGAGTATTCTAGAGTTAATATACACTTTGTGTTTCATGTAACTATCATACACATCATGGTTGTGTGGCCAATCTTTCTTTTTTTCTGTAGAGAACAGACTTTAGGGATTGTATAAATTTCTCTACCAATGGTGGAAAAAGTGCATAAATCCTGTTCTTAACCCTTTAATGTCCTCATCAAGGAAAAGAAATTTACTTTTTGTATTTTTTATTTGGAGCAATAATAAAAAAAAAATTGGTGTTTTGACCCCACATTTTTTTAAATTTTCACATCTACCAAACGGTCGAGATGGCACTTTGTGGCATATAGAGTGACTCAAAATGTGCCAAATGGTTGATCAGAACATTTAAAGGGTTAAAAGAAAGTAGTGATATGCTTGGTAAAAGCCTTCAGTTTGGAAGAGTAGAGGGTTCTGTCAGATCTTCAAAACAGATTTATTTTGGCTTCAGTGCAAGGTAACAAGGCCTGGGAGAGGGTGTATAAATGAAATCAAAAGTACCGTTTAAGCTGTCTAACTGTTTTCCATTTACAGAAAGGCACCATATAACCATCATTATTCTGCCCAATCATTCAAGACACACACAATCGGATCAACGGATCTACCTTGTCATTAGTTGATGTTTGACAAAAGCTATTGCTAGTTAAGCTACTTGGTCATTAGCTAGTAAGTTTGTTAGCCATCTGTGATGTTGTGACAGAAAGTCAGACGCTTGCAGATGTAAAAATGAAGGTGGTTTATTAACAACAAACCAACCGTAAGCAAAAAGGGCAAAGCTCAAATCGAAGTCAAAAACACAGGCCAAAAGTCAAAATACAGATCTGTCAGAACAGCGAAAGTACCAAGGGAAGAGGCAAAAAGTCAAAAACAGAACAAATGAAGCAAAGGTCAAAACACGGAGTACAATCAAACAGGCAAATAATGCTCATTAGGTTTCTAGGAAACAATACCTCGCAAAGATTCGGATTAAAGCCCGGGCTTAAATACTGCTAACTATCTGTCATATGATCATACGCACAGGTGAACATAGTTAGTACTCAGGGGATTGAGAGCGCTGATACGTTCGCCGGTGAAAGTCCGAAGTCACATGAGACCCCATTGAATTCTGGGCAATGGAGTTCTCTCCGGAGCTGGATTCCGAGTGGGGATGTTCAGTCATGTGATCTCCCAGAGGATTCTGGGAGATGAAGTCCGTGTCTTCCAGAGAGTTGACTGAATGCGTGACACCAACTGGCTATTTAAAACAATAACAACAAGCCTAAAACTGCTAACTATAGACTATTTGTGCACCCTAATGACCAGAAAACAAATAAAATACCACAGAAAATCAGAATAACTTACATTTGAAGATGACTTCATCGCTTGCCGAACCGCTTCTGCCCGCCATCTTCAAACAAAAAATTGTGCCGAGTTGCATCATGGGATTGCCTTAAAGGCTGAGGAAACATCAGATGCTCTCTCAATATTCAGCCAAAGTGAGATACCTCAGTAGGCATATTTGTATACAGCAATACAGCATTCTTGTTGGGAGCATGCATGTTATGCCGTAAAATGCTGTCTACGTAGAGAGCTCACTAGGTCCTGAGACACACCCTAAATTTTCTTTTTTGTTGGAGTAATAACTCTCTTGGCTGCTGGGGTTAAACGGTGGAGATTTTTTAATGTGTTTTGAATACAGTAATGAGTAACATTTTAACATTTTGCAATAAAGTGATTTTATTGTAGATTGTTCTTCTAACCTCAGGGTGTCTTGCAGTTTTTTATTTCTCTTTTTGGTGACCTGCTATAAAATTGTATTACAGAGAATCTATGTCTCTTTTTTTCTGGTACTGATGAACCTGTGTGAACTAGTGTGTAACCAGAAGTAAGTGAATTCCTTGTGTGCCAGTCCCAGGGTGGCATAGTTTGCTACCAAATCGATCAAGTTTATCAAGAGTAATTGATCAAGAGTAATTTTTACTAAAATAAACTTTAATGGTCACCACATTCACAGCATGGCAGGGCACATTATAATGCTGAAAGAGGCCACAGCTATCTGGGAATACCATTACCATGAGCGTATCTGGTCCACAACAATGTTTAGGTAGGTAGCATGTGTCAAATTGACATCCACATGAATGTGCAAAGCCAAGCTTTCCCAGTAGAACATTGCCCCGAGCCAGGGGTACTTTAGCCTGCTTGGGAGCCTGGGTCCTATGAGTCTAGTTACACACAGAGGAACCTGCAACTTCCAGAACTCCCATTCAAAATCTTTCCATTACTGCGCAAACTTAAAACTTAAGTTAGCTTCTAATCTGCCAGCTTCTGTTTCAAAATTTATGCTCCCCCTCAAACAGTGATTCAGTTGCATTCTGGCACCTTTGACTGCTGCACCATTTAAGATGGAACGGAAAATTGGAATTAGAAGCTGGCAGTTTTAGCCTCACACATTCAGAACCAAACCACTAAAAGCCACAGTCGGTCAAGGTTTGAAATTTGCAGTGAACTTGAGATGAGATATATATACAGGGTGATTCAAAAAATTTCAAAGCAACATATTTTTACAACCATGAGGCACATAGGAACCAATCACAAATTAATTGAAACAGGGGGTCAGACACAGGAGTGCTGCTGTGCTACCTCAGTGTCACTGCATAAATTTTGAAAATAGTCCACCAACCAAAAATATCCAGCCAATAGCATCCTAGGGGCAGCGTCTTGTGACCACTGATGAAGGACTAGAGGATGACCAACACAAACTGTGCAGCAGCAGATGAGCTATCGTCTATAGTGCTCCTATATGGTAAGCATATATATATATATATATATATATATATATATATATATATATATATATATATATATATATATATATATATATATATATATATATATATAAAACTAAGGGGCCTAGGCCAACCCCTGAAAAACAACCTCAAATCATCATCCCTCCTCCACCAAACTTTACACTTGGCACAATGCAGTCAGGCAGGTAATGTTCTCCTGGCATGCGCCAAACCCAGACTCATCTATCAGACTGCTAGTTAGAGAAGCTTGAATCATCACTCCACAGAATGTGTTTTCATTGCTCCAGAGTCCAGTGGCAGCATACTTTACACCACTCCTCCCCCGTTTGGCATCGTGCATTTTGATCTTAGGCTTGTGTGCAGCTGCTCAGCCATGGAAACCCCTTTAGTGAAGCTCCTAACGTGCAGTTCTTTTGTTGAAGTCCTGTGACCACTGATGAAGGACTGGAGGATGACCAACACAAACTGTGCAGCAGCAGATGAACTATAGTTTCTGACTTTACATCTACAAGGTGGACTTAAATTAACCTTTGTATTTGTCTAGTCACACATGTCATACATATGTGCACTCACCAAGACAAAATGGTGGTGGGCCCCCTGGGCACATTCCCGTAAAACCCATGGAATGATCTGGTGCCTGTTGATCTGGCATTTGGCTTACTTCCGAAAATCATCACACATCTGCCAGTACGTGCGAGAATCAAGATCATATGTGGATGATCTGACAAATACATTAACAAGTTTCTCTGCATCGCTCTGAGATAAAAAAAGGCTGAACTTTGCCGATATTTCTCAAATAATAAAAAGCTACTTTAGTGACTGTGTCACTGAAACAGAGCTCAGAGTCTAAGATTACAAGTTTCCTTCTTCAGGTTTGGTATATAAAGAACTGAGCTTCTTATAAATCTGCTTTGCTGAGTTTTAGAACCAAGGATCAGTATTTCATATTTAACATAAATTTAATAGAAGGATATAGTATAGAAGTATAGAAGGATCTTGCTGCTCTTTTTTAGTCGGGGCTTCACCAAGGCAGTTTTAAAAACATTTGGAAAAACACTTGTTGACAGAGAACAATTTAAAATAATAGTTAAAACATCATTGTGAACAAAATCAGAAAAGATCATATGTGGATGAACTTAATTTGTTTACAACAGTTGTAAGCTCCTGATAATTGATAAAAGAGGAATGTCATATCTGATGTAAGTAGCTTATCAGGAAGTTTACAGGAACTTGTTTGAGTTGGCTGAGCTACGCTTTGTCTTATCAAGTTTATTTTATTTTGAAAATGAAAGCAAACTCTTCACAGATTTTAGAAGACAAACCACCACGATATACACTAGCAGACAAGTTAGGGTTAATTAGCTGGTCTATAGTGGAAAAAAGGATTTTCGTATTATCTTTTTGTTTATTAATTACAACAGAGAGGTATGACTGGATAATTTCATAGCATTATTATAGATTGAGATCTGCTCTTTGAGAATATCATAATGTACCTGCAGCTTAATTTTCCTCCAAAAGCGCTCTCATTTATGACAATTTCTTTTAAGCTGGTGTATTTCTGCATTCATCCATTGATTTTCATCCTTTTGCCTAGAGTGAGAATGTCAAGAGATTACAGATCATTAGAGACCAGATCATTACAGGAGGGAGTCAGAGCTATATTCAGTGAAATATTATAAATGTTTTTAAACTTCTCAACTGTTTCTGAGTCAATGTATCACTTTAGAAAGTAACGTTTATCCATTTTTTCCTTACTTCTAAATTGATTTGGCATGTGCATGTTTTTTTTTTTTTGATTTTCTAACTGCACAGGGTTTTTGTGTTTTAACTGTCTCAGTATTGTTGTAATTGCTTGTACTGTCTGTAATGATCAGTTTAGGCATCTTTCTCCCTTAATAGCTAGCAGAAACAAACAGCAGAGAAAAAGAGAAATCGTAGGATTAAAGAGGCATCAGCTATATAATAAAAAGCACTTACCTGTCTGCTGTTGATCCTACTTACCTGTCTGTTGTCCATCGCCATTACGTTCAGTCAGGCCTAGGGGATAGGAGGACAGTTGCTTGCTGAAAGCACCCCAGTTGCTTACATGGCTGAATGCCGTTGTTCTCACACCAGCTTTGGAGTCAACAGTGAAGCACATAGAGTCTGCTGAACACCTTGCTTCCTCTCCTGTAGGTGGGCTGTTGTCCTGAGATGATGGTCCTGGGCTCGGTCCTCTTCTTAACGGCATCTAGAAGTAATCCAAAATGCCCTACGAGGACTTAGCTCTGACGCTCTGGTTGAGATGTCTCTCTGGTTGAGATGTTGTTGACTGAATGACCATGGTGCTGATGTCCTCGTGTTTACTCAGAGCCATGGGAAACCACTTCCAAGACCAGGGCACCTGGAAAGCAAGAGATAGCTACGTTACCTCTAGAGCCAGGTACTTTCTGTTGTCTGATGATAGAATCTCTGATAATTAGAATACTGTCCAAGGCGCTGAAGCATGTGGAGAGCTGAAAGCTTTGAACCGATTACTGGAGGTGAAGTTTATTGGAGGAGTTGGCGAAGGCCTCCTTTTTCCCCGGCCACGCTGGTGTTTCCAGCCCCACTGTGGTGTGGGCATGAAGTTGGGGAATTGCAGTGGACGTAGTTGTGCATGTGATGCTCCGTCTCTGTCCGAGTGGAAGTCATCACCGGACTTGATGAACCTAAAACTGTCATATACAATGCGTCCTGGGCTGCTTCCAAATGTGTTTTCCGTTCTGACTGCCCTCCAGGAGTGCCCTGATCTGCCGATCCAGCTGTTGCAGTTCTCTGCTCAGCATTTGGAGCTCATGTTTAGCAGCAGCCACTGTTTTCTCAGTGATCACAGACTAAAGTAAAGGTTAGTTAAAAACTAGAAAAACCTAAGTAAACTGTTATAAAGAGTTATTAATCAATTAAGGTAATAATTAAATATTCAACAAAAGAATGAAACTTGAAAGATTAAGAACAAGATTAAAAGGCAAAATGTAACAAACAGTGAATGAGCAAACATAAACATGTCAAATATGCAAACTGTTTAGTCAGAAATGGCATTAACATTGTGTTGCACATGCACAGAAACTATAATACATTCAAATGTATTTGGGATAGGAATATCATGTTAAAACCAAAAACTAATGTGAACATGAACTTTAAATAAAAAAAAAAGAAAACTTATAAAAATAAAAACGAAAATGAACAAAACTGCAATGGATGAAAGTGGAATGAAAGCTCCAACTTTCATTACAATATTCAATTACAGGCCAGTCAAGCATTTTGAGTCATTTCTCAAAATGCTTTGCAAATAGCAGTTAATTACTGGAAAATCTGACATTTTAACTTCTTTGACAAGAAGGTGGACCTGTTTTTTTCCCAGAATGTATCATTCATTTCAGTCTATTTTAGGCTTTAAAGTCTATATCAGTTTTTAAAGTGTATACAGTTGTGACA
>NW_023495242.1:0-74366 GCF_904425465.1 Colossoma macropomum | reverse complement strand
TTCTGCAGTTTGTACTCACATACTGAAAAACAAGCTCCTCCCCTGAATAAATGACAAGCTGTTATTATTTTTACAGGTTATAGTGACAGTGTGCTACAAGAGATACAAGTGTACAAAGGTAAGCACTCTTCTGATTTCCTTCATGAATTAATCAGTTTGATTTGGTACTTTTGCCTCTGTCATGAGTGCTCATGCTTCCATCAAACATTCTGTGCAATGCAATATTGATTTTAGAATTACAAAATTATATTCAAGTGTGTATTTTCAGATACAACTTTAAATGCTTTTAAGTGCCCACCTCTAAACTGACTTTTATACTTATGTTTCCTTTTTAGAAGAATCGAAGGAGAGACCGTGAAGGTAAGAACATCTAATTAATACAGTACTAGTACTTTTTAAATATGTTAAGCAATCTCACCTGGTCCAAAGAAATCCTGAATTTAGCTATTTCTTTATAATCCTCCATAAGTTTAATTTCCCATCAATTTTAGATCCACATGAACTCTCAAAATAGTAGTTTTCACTTATATGTCAGAACTGCTGAAGCTAAACATTGTACAATGGAAAATAAAACCTAAACAGTAAAATTAATAATAGTTGAGTACATTCCCAAAAACGTACCCAACAACTTCTCTTTTGGTGTCAGAGTACAAAATATTACAGGCCTCTTGTATTAACATTTCTTTATAAACATACAGTATGCACACAGAAACCACAAGTTAAACCCCCAAATAAAAACAAACATGTTTTTCAAAAAAGGAAGTTAAAGTAACGATACGGCTTCCAGTCACCTCACCTCACAACGCTTATGTTGTTGGTAAGGTTATCGGAGGGGAGCAGGTAGCTGGAGGGGAAGAAGAGAGGAGTAAGCTCTAGGCTTTGATTAATTGAGAGAGGGCCAGAGAGACAATTGCTGTTAGTTTTCTTTTTAAGTGTGAGCTACGGCCTAACAATAGCTCCATAAACTGTAGTTTCGAGGCAGGTTTTAGTTTCTGTGTCTCTTAATTGAGTGAGGATGCTAGATTATTTTGTCAAACTAATTCTTTAATATTTTATATGTGCATTTATAAAGATGTTGTATGAACAATGAAAAACATTCATTAAAGAATTCAGTTTTACTATCCTTCTCTTCTTCCCTACCAGGATACTTGTAAACTAGAAAATAATAATTACATAACTGTTAGATTACTTTTTCTGTATAATTATTTTTTTTTCTGATTTATTTAGAATCTCAGGGCGAGGATGGAGAATCTCATGAGAAACTTCAAATGATGAAAAATCCACAACAGGTACCTCAGCCTGGGGATGGAGAACCTCATGAGGAACACCCAGTGATGAAAGATTCACAACAGGCAGTGTCTGACTAATCAAAGCTAAATACAAAGCCAAAGATAATTTCTTTACTGTCTTGATAAGTGTAAAATCTTTTCCTGGAAGTTCAAAGTACAGTTTCCACTTCAGTCATCAAACTATGTCTTAAGCTTTTAAAGCATGCATACCATTCTCCTTACCATAATCTGTTCATTACTCTAGTAAACCACTGCATATTAGATATTAGATCAGTAGAAATTATAAAATGAAAGAGTTTCTGAAATACATTAAAGGATGATAGAGCAGCTCATTTGTGTGTATTGTAATTTCTCATAGGTCCAGAAACACTATGTATGTGAATATGAAGTTCGAGTATTGTGAGGTTTACACTTTTCTTATCCTCTCATTAGGTACCTCAGCTAAGGGTGAGTCATGGGTATTGTGCTAAAGACAGCCTTTGCACACCACTGAAATAAGTTTCTACATTGTGTTAACAGATGTTTACGACAAAAAAGGGAAAATAATCTGTGAATGTTCATCAGTCATCACCAGCCGCTTGAAACTGATACGTATTTGCCTTTTCAGTTTTACAAGTCCTAGCCCAATATGTCCAGCACGTTAAATGTACAGTGGTTTGGAAAAACTGGACCTCTGTGTTTTCCAGGCAGCTTTTTGTCCCAAACTTTCATAAATAGTCAATGTACTTAAGAATAGTTCATATTCAGAATGTCTTTCTGCTGAAGGTTAAAATCAACCTGTGGGACAGGTGTAATCTCTTCCTACATTGTATATATAGTGCTATAATATATTAAATGAATTTTAATGAGTCTTAAATGTAAAGTTTCGGGGAAGCTCACGGAAAACACTGAACTGTAAAGCTATTGTTGCATTTTGATAACATGCATATAGGAATGAACTCTTTGTTTATAATATTCTGTTGATTTGTTTTTTGTTTTGCAATGGAAAAAAGGCAATGGCTCATAATAAGAAAGAAACATCAACAGAAAGACACTGACCACTGGATCACCTATGCAAATCACTATTGTTTTGTCACAGAGAACTGCTACTAGGCAAGATAAACTAGTCCTTTTCAATCATATTAGACCTTTTTCTGATTTACCTTGAACAGAGATTTATATAAAGTAATCAGTCTGCTTTATGATGTCCTATGATTTAATGTGTTTGTTGCTGATTGTGTTATATGGGAAATGGGTTGTATTTTTCCTTGAATCCATGTTACAATCCTCCCTGTATTTATCTCCAATATAATAACAGTAACACTGCAAATGCAGGACTCAATAAACTCCTACTTCTCATAGTAGTGTGATAAGGGTTAGTAGATTCAGCACTGTAAATAGTAGCTGTGTCTGAGAGTGTTGGTTGCTCAGGAGGGAGTGAAACTCAGCAAATGCTTCACAGTTGATATTGGATTGTAAATGGCCTAACACTATTTGTGTTTCTCTCTAAAAATAATGTATTTTTGACGATTCTGCATTGAAGTAAACATTTTATCTTTTATTCATAAGTTTCAGTTTGGGAATGGTTTAGGGTTCAGCACAAAAAAAAAAGTTTATCTTAAGCTAATATGGGACTACTGGATAGCTGAAATGGCACTACTATATGTCAAATTGTTGTCAGTGGTATTAGAAGTGGTATATAATAGTCACAACTTTCAACTACTACCACTATTAATTAGTTTCTTAGTTAAATCATTCTGACTGAGAGGAAGTGCTGTAGATTTTAAATAGCGAGAGTTGACTATGGCAGTGGGTTTCAACTCCAGTACTGGGGATGCACTGCCCTGCATAGCTCCAGGTATTCTACAACTGGATCAGGTATGTAAGGCCAGGGAATAGTTGAAACTGTACAGGGCAGTGGGGTGGGTCTGCACGACTTGTGTCCACTCCAACAACAAAAGAAGTCAAACCAGATAAAAAGCACTCTTGGCTAGAAATACGTATAAAATGTCGAGTACATTCTATAGTTAAATTAACCTAGTTGATAACACTTTACAATACTGGTCTATAACTAAGCATTTATTAATACTTAACAAATACTTTCTTTACAGTGAATTAAGCTTAGACTAATACTTGCCACATCAGAAAATAATGAAGTGGATACATTAATAAATAATTGAGTCATATATGAATAACAAATAATAAAGATAATTTTTAAGAATTAACTCAAACTGTTGATTAATACCATCGCAATGTATTAATTAAGATCCTTTCTATAAAATCTGTTTGGAGGTGATGTAGGTAAACATAAATTGTAGCCCAATAACCAATACAGTTTATAAATTATACAAATTAGACAAATTATAGCCTAATAAGTGGTGAAGCTCAGTTTAAAGAGATTGAAGCATGTACTGTTGATTTACTTAAACCAAAATGACACAACAGGAAAAGAAAAGGAGCATGATAAATTACAAATAACAAATTACCAATTAATGGCTTGAACTAAGATGTCACATTATAAACAAACCCCTTTTCAAGAAAATTTATAACAAGGGTACATTATCTTACAGTAATTAAGCATTCACTAATAGTGAATTCATCAAAAAGTAATGAGCCATTAAGCAGGAACAAAAGCATAAGACACATTAATAACTGTGAGGTTAAATTACTTAGCATTAACTAATTTGTGTACTATTGTATGAAGATGAAGGTTTCTTTAATGTCTTGACTATATAAGGAATTTATGTGTTAATGAGCTTAATTTTAGAAAAGGTATCCCCCACCCCCTACCACACACACACACACACATAAACTTCTCTTGTTCAGTGAGAGAAGTGAGCTTTTGACTGTCCTGCCAGGATTTTAAACCTGGGCTGAAATGGTGTCAGGGCCACTCTCATACACATGTGGAGGTGATCATTGGTGAGCCTGGAATGATATTTGGTCTTAATAATGATCATTGTGGAGAAAGCTGCCTCACAGTTGTATGTAGAGCCAAACATAGTCAAGATGTACAGGGCTACTCTCTTCAGACCTGGGAAAGCTGCCTCTGAGACCATTTGGAGCCAGAAAGTGGCAGGGTCAGCTCCTACAACATATTCTTTCAGGGCCACATCTGCTTGGAGATCGATCAGTTGCATCTGAAGATGCCCAGCATTTGCCCACTTGAAAAGCTGTGCGACTTCCTTAGAGAACCCTGTGACATCTGTGATAAGAAAGGGGTTTGAATGAACAGGGTGAGCTGCTGCCCAAGGCTGAAGTTGTCAAAACATTTGCTGAAGTTTACAATCAGCTTGTTCACAAAGTCAACAAAAGAAGACACATCTCTCTCATGCTGAATCTGCTCCTGCACAGTTGGGAAGTGTGAACAGTTTCCCCGCAGGTCTTCCTTGAACACTTCCAGTTTCCTCTGGAAGGAGCAGACAGCCATCATCAGGTCACAAACTGTATTGTCCTTGCCCTGTAGCTTTAAATTCAGTTAATTCAGATGTGAAGTGATATCAACCAAAAAAGGATCAACACAATATCCAACTTCTTCTTCTCTTCTAAAAAGAGAGAAAATGGTATTGCCTTCTGGCTCTTCGGCTGTGCCAAGAAAGTTGCAATTTCCCTTTGGATGGACCAGAAGCGCTCCAACACCCTGCCTTTGCTGAGCCCTCTTACATTATTATATACCAGAAGGGCATCTAGCATTTGCATCAACTTCTCTGAAGAATTCCCTGAGCATGCGATGCTGTTAGGAGGAGGATGCCCTCAGAAAGTTAATCATTCTCATCATTGTGTTCATCACCTCAGCATACTCATCTGACAGGGCGGCACATAGGACTGATTGATGAATTATGCAATGGTAGGGCATGAGCTCAGGATTGTCCTCTTTCATTCTAGCCACAGCTCCTTTCTTTCTCCCTACAATGGCAGGGGCTCCATCTTTCGTTATTGAAACCACTTGTTATGGCTGTATTCCCCTCTGTTCTGACATCTCCTTTATGGCCAGGTAGATGTCCTCTCCTCTTGTACTGGTCTGTGGGGCCTAACAGGTCTTCAAAGAACTATTTCTTTTCCTTGTTGAAGAGCTTAACTAGGATTGTCAGGTACATCTGTGGACTCATCTACAGCTAAAATTACATATTGTGCCTTATGAATTGCTTCATCCAGCCGTGCTAGCACATCCTGGGTTAATATTTCAGTTTTCTTTGTGGTTGAGGATGCTGATGTGGGTATTTGCTTGATTTTTTCACAAAAGTCTTCTTTTTATTTTCCTTCAAGGAAGGTTTCAGCTACCGCACTCATGCACTCCTTTACCATCCCTCTGTCAGTAAATGTTTTTTTATGTTTACCCAAAATCCAAGCAACTTTAGGGGAACATTCATTAGCACATTGTTGAGCAGTGAATGAATGTGTGAGGATTCTGGTGGACCGATTATATTGGGCTATTAGATCATTTATTTTCTAGTTTGGACTCGAGTGGGTATGCCACGATCTCAGAACATATGAGACATGTTGGTTTCGAACTGCCTATGGGAAGAATAAACAAGTACGATTCTGTCCATTGTTGGTTAAAAGCTCGGTTTTTGTTGTCCACTTTTCTCTTTTTAGAGCACACCATTTGATTTGGCCCTCCTCTTACTCGCTTTTTTCTCAGACCGTTGTTTCTTGCCTCATATCTCCACTGTGTCACGCATCCACCAAACTCCCTTGTGGATTCGGACTCATCACATGACTTCCGAGCTTCCCGTAGGCAATAACACTGAGATGGACTCAATTTCCCAAGAACCTCTGAGGAATCACATGACTTCTCATGTGACTCCGCGCTCCTATCAGCGCTCTAGATCTCCGGAGTATTGATGTGAATCACCTGTGTTAGTTGTCATATGACAGTTAGTTTAGTATATAAGCCCGAGCTTTAGCTTAGTAAAGTTGCAAGGTATTGTATCCACTATTGTGATCTCCTGAGCATTTTTCTTTTGTTGTGTATTTCGTGTATGATTTTTGCCTTTTGTTTTCTCGACTCTGCCTTTTTGCTCTGCCCTTTGGATTTGTTTGCACTGATTCTGATCTTGGGTTTTGACCAATTGCCTGCACCTTCGACCACGCTTCTGCCTTTCCCTTTTTGGATTTGATGCATTGTCTGATGTATGTCTGTGTGTATTTCTTGTGCCTTCTGGATCTGAACACTGCCTGGTTTTTGACGACGACTTTGAACTTTGTTCCTATCAGTAAAGCCCTTTCTGTAAGTTACATCTGCTTGAAACCTTACACACTGCGTGCGGGTCACTCACTCGAGTAAGTACACTCATCATAAAGCACAGATCTGATTGGCTGAGTAGCGTCTCATGTGATTTTTATAACGCACGCAATTGGTGTGTGTTTCCTGGGCTGCTAAACCGGTACCATAAATGCTAGAATAGAAATACTCTGTCAAAATTAAATAATTCCTATTAGTTTATTGGTTATAGGCCCAGGTCCGGATAGGGCAACGTCTAGGCCTGGACCTGGACCGCAGTCTGCCTATTAGTGACCTCTTATCTATGACATCATCAATGTGAGCCTGTTTTCTTTCCAAAAGAAATTTGAAAGAAGGAGCTGAGCTAACTGGCCTGCTAAAGTTTTTGGTCTTAAGGTAGGCACACTTTCATCAGATTCTTGTTTGTTTTCTTCTGTAAAATTGGTAGTTAGATATGAGTAGCTTGTTATTTTGTATTTCTATTACCAACTATTACCAAGAAAGCTAGTAAACTTTAGCCTGCCAGCTAGGTTAGTGGTTAGCTTGTCTTACAATGAAAGTTATCAAACGTTGGCTTCTTAGAACAGAAGTTAGCATGCTGCACAATGCATAGCAGCATAATATTATTTGTAAATTAGGTTTAAATTTGTAAAGGTATGTATCTATTTTAAGGTAGCTAAACTATGTAATGTGTTGAGTTCATCAACATCATCATTGTCATCATCTTTATTATATATTGCTGTCCTTTAACCCTGTAAGCTAACAAACGTTAGCTATCCAGATAGGTTAGCGGTTAGCTTGTCTTACAATGAAAGTTATCAAATGTTGGCTTCTTAGAGACATTAGCATGCTCCAAAATGCATAGCTATACAATATTATTTGTATACATATAAAGATATTTATCTATCTTAAGGTAGCCAATCAGCATATTTGCTACTGTGTGTTTAACCAAGGAACTCTTTTTAACTTGTTTTGCCAATAGGAAAAAAAAAGGAGAGTATTTTTTTCAATTGGGCATTGGTTTGAGTCCATTGTGCCAAACTGCTATTTAAGTTAATAGTAAGCTAATTTAAGACAATTATGCTATGATAGTATGTTTTCAACAATATCTTGTCCCTTAAGACCAATATCTTCATATATTGCCGTGTGTGTTGTCCTAAGTCCATCATTATTTATGTTGTCCTGAATCTATCATGTTCTTTTTGTGTTTTTCTGAGCCCATCATCATCATCGCCATCATCAACATGCATGTTGTCTTAAGTCCAACCTCATCATGTGTCTTGTCCATCATCATCATCATGTTATCAGTCCTCCTTCCAGCCTGTCTAAAACTACACGGCCGCCTCAGACTACAGTTCCCAGAACCCCTTGCTTTGTCACATGACTCAGTGACAACCGATCCACCTGTCAGTGCTCTGCTTCTCCGGTACTTCTAATCACACACACCTGTTTCTCTCTGTATATAAATCAGCCTGTGTGTAACTACACTTTACGAAGTATCATCACCTTGACATGCATACCTCTCGTGTCTGTTATCCCACATGACCTGTGTTACATTTATGACCTTGATTTTTGCCTTGCCCATTTGCTTGGATTTCTGGTTTTTGAACTTTGTGCTTATGTTTTTTTGACAGCTGATAACATTTAGGTGCTGTATTATGGCAGTGTATAAGATGTTTCTGCATTAGCTGTATATTATTTATTTTTTTGGGTTGAGCCAGTAGTATAAAACAGAAACACACTGTAATGTCTTTAAATGGAATTAGAATAGTTGCAGCATTTGTTTATACCAATGTCCATGGAAAAGTATGAGAGGCCTCATTGATGAGGCAATAAAAAGGCTAAATTAAGAATAAATACTCTAAACTACCATATAACAACTCCTCTAAAGAGAATCATTCACATGAACACAAAAACTTGCCTCAAGGGGCATAGCACTAAGCCTAAATGATAAGGACAAAATTTCACATTGTAATCATATGGCTAGATATTGTGACTGTGATGTGCTTTATGCTATATTACAACACACTGGTGAGCTCATGACATGATATGGTTAATGATAAGCTTGCATTATTTTGACCAAAATAGTTTACTTTTTCTTAGATTACATGAATACTGAAATCTGAATACACAAACATTCATTATGATTGGTCAAGATGCTCACAGCATAAAGTAAAAAAAAAATGTAAGATTGCTTACAGGCTCAATTATACATTGAAGCTTCTGTGAAATCAGGATTGCAATAGCACATATCATAATCATGGTTAATAAATTACATATTGTGCTGCCCTGTCATACACTGATGTTTAGCTACTATTTTTGATGTGTTTGCAGGCATCTACAACCTTCTGTTTACTTAAAGAAAATAACAGAATTTCATCAAGAGCAGGTTTGGGGAAATTCAGATGATGACTTGGCCACGCCCAGTCTTCAATGGTCAGGTCCACCACAGAGCCGGTGTTATTTGAGTGGTGGATCATTCTCAGCACTTCAGTGACACTGGCGTATTAGTGTGTGTTGTGCTGGTCTGAGTGGATCGAGTTTCTATTCCAACTCCAAGAATACCATGACCAGGTGTCCTGTGCTTTAAAGTATTTGACCAAGTATCTTGAGAGTTAGGATAAAGCAGAAATGTGGACTTTCTAAGGGTTCCTGAGAACCACTGCTCCAAGGAACCATCCATGGTTCCAGGTAACCAAAGGTGATTTTTCCATGTCATCATTAAAAAAATAAATAAATAAAATACTCTAGCACCTTTAAAGTCTAGTATATCCAGTTCACACTAACTATTTGATTATCATTTACATATGCAAATAATTGGCCAGAGCAAACATCTACATGCCATGTTGCTGTAAATTTTTAATTTAAATATACAACCCCAATTCCAAAAAAGTTGGGACTCTGTGTAAAATGTGAATAAATGTAAATAAAAACAGAATGCAATGATTTACAAATCGCAGACACCCATATTTTATTCACAATAGAACATAGAACCCATATCAGATGTTGAAAGTGAGACATTTTACCATTTCATGAAACATTAACTCATTAAGAACTTGATGGCAGTGCATCTGAAAAAAAGTTGGGTCAGGGGCAACAAAAGGCTGGAAAAGTTAAGTGGTACAAATAAAAACAGCTGGCGGAGCAATTTACAACTAACTTACATGACTAGATGTAAAAAAAAAAGCATTTTAGAGAGGCAGAGTCTGTGAGAAGCAAAGACGGGCAGAGCTTCACCAATCTTTGAAAAACTGCATCTAAAAATTGTGGAACAATTTCAGAAAAATGTTCCTCAACGTAAAATTGCACAGACTTTGGATATCCCTCCATCTACAGTATGTAATATCATCAAAAGATTCAGAGAATCTGGAGCAATCCTGTTTTGTGGTCAGATGAATCATAATTTGAAATTCTTTTTGGAAACCATGGTCGCTGTGTCCTGCGGACTCAAGAGGAGAGGGACCATCCAGCTTGTTATCAGTGCACAGTTCAAGTGTAGAGACAACACTAGTCATACAAGGCGATATACAAATAAATAAATGCTGTCCCAACTTTTTTGAATTGTGTTGCTGCCTTTAAGTTTTAAATGAGTAAATGTTTCATGAAATGGTAAAATGCCTCACTTTCAACATCTGATATGGGTTCTATGTTCTATTGTGAATAAAATATGGGTCTATGCGATTTGCAAATCATTACATTCTGTTTTTATTCACATTTATTTACATTTTACACAGCATCTCAACTTTTTTGGAGTTGTACCTTATTTTCTAGCTAATTAAAAGGCATCTGCAATTTCATTTTAAATTAAACAGAACTTCAAAAGAGGGTTTCAAGACAATCAGCTAAATCTGGCAACCCTTGCACATGTTTTATCAAAGGTCAACTAGTGAGGAAGTTATGTGAGTACATGAGGTGAAATGATAGAAATGTAAATGATACGGAACGTCCTAAAGAACTGACAATAGCTAACCAAAATGGTGATATCAGATGATCTAAGCTACCACTGACACATCTTCAGTATGTGTATATCTTTCCTCTCTGATAAGCAAAATACTTTTATTTGCATATGCCACTGTAATGTGAGGCAGACAGGTGCAACATGTAGTTTCCTTTACTAAACTATTCAGTCCATTAACTCTGACATACAGCAGAACAAGTACATAACAGCTTAAAACATATCGGAACACAAGCATACAATACAGAGTACTAAACAAAACAAAGACAAGTAAAATGAAAATAACATAAAATAGCTTTGATGGAACAAAGGTGAAGCCCCAGCAAAGCTTGAGAGAAACAGGCTTAGGAACACTATCACGTACTTTATAAAAATTTGCTCAAATGCATTTCATACATAAAGCCATTCTTTCTGTTTACTTAAGGGGGTAGCAACAAAAACAAGACCATGTTTGATGTGCGTGGCAGAAAGTACTGTGCATGCCACTATAACTTGCATAGGGAGAATGTGTTCAATCTTACACTATATGGCCAAAGGTATGTGGACACATGACCATCACACCTGTATGAGCTTGCTGGACATCTCACTCCGAAACAATGTGCATTAATACTGTAACATCTTGGCCAAGAAGTAGCTTTAAGCCCTGCCACCCAGCACTACTGAAACAGCCGAGATAGCAGGCAGGTCATGTCTAGCCCCACAATTCTGCTTGAGGGTAGACACAAACACTGCACCACTACTCCACAGCCCAGCACTGAATAGCACAAGTAACACATCTATGCATTTTAAGCCAACAGCCACAACTATTTACAACATTTAAGTCTCTGTTACTGTGAATCTGGTGCTCCTGTGGTGCTCTGTGCCTCGCCTCTCTGCATGGCCACACGTCCCACACATCCATGGTCCATGGTACAATTTATCCTAAAAGTGTTCACTGAGGTTGAGATAGGGCTCTATGCAGGCCACTGGAGTTCCTCCACTCCAAATTGTCTTTATCAACCTCTCATCATGAACAGGCATAGTCATGCTGGAACAGGACGGGGCCTTGGAAGCATATAACTGTCTAAAATATCTTTGTATGCTGTACCATTAACATCACGCTTCCCTAGAACTAAGAGGCCCAAATCCTAAAAAAACAGCACCAGAACATTATCCCCCACCACCAAACTTTACTTTTGTCACAATGGATTCTGGTAGGCAGTGTTCTCCTGGCATTCGTCAAACCCAGATTCATTCATCAGACTGCCAGATAATGAAGTGTGATTCATCACTCCAGTCATACATACTGGCCAGTGAGGTCAGTTTGGTAGGTACCTAATACTACCTAATAACTCCTTGCATATTGTTAGATGTTATTGTTAGGTGTACTGTGTCATTGTATTTCAAACTATTTATAGTAGGATAATGGCCCAAGAACAATACCTTTACTATTTATGTAACATTTTATATGGATAGTCTTTTATGACAACAAATTGGCTATACAATAACTATGAATAAGATGTCACAGAGCCATTCAGTTGTGAGTCAACTGACATGCAATTGACAGTATTGATTTTTTGCCAATAAATATCATTAGGAGGTATGAAAGAGATATAGAGATGTATTTTACTCTTAGTTGATAATGAATAGATAAAGTTTTGCTAGATGCAGCTGAAAAGTTATTGAATTACAGGTTTATTCTTGAAGAAAGTTTGTTCAGATTGTTGACTCATGATTTATATGATATAATAACACTTTTGGCATTAGAAGCTGGTGCTTATGGAACAGCTCTGTGACAATTTTGATAGTTAGTGTACTGTCAATCTATTGTCAAAAATGGACCATCCAAATTAATATTTACCATCATACATACACTGAAAAGTTAATTAAAAGCATGTTTTCAAACTAAAATTCTCCTTTTGTTACATTCTCAAACATGGTTGGCAGGAAACAGGTCATACAACCTCCACTTTCATTACATGAAAATGAAGGTATAGAGCGCACATCAACTAATCACAATTTGCTATGATTATATCACAAACGTGTCATTTAAATTCAGTTTTCATGAAGATTACTAAACAGTTTATTGTGATCTCGAAAGGCCTGTCTGTGAGGGAAAGACAAAATAACAAATAAGTTACAAAATCTGTGGACAATAATTTGTGGACATCTCCTGACCTCTTTTTCATTTGGTTGCATTGGTTTCACACTGCGATGGCTAAAATGCAGCAAATTACAGATGTTAATGTTTGTTTATTGGTCAAAAATTTTGCAGGGATGCAAGCACTGTACTACTGTCACATTTGTTGACCTGAATATATATGTTCACATCTTACAACGGACTAAACAAAAGAAAAGGATTGATAGGCCCAAAGCAAACATGGTAGCTGTAAAGCACCCTTAGTTTAGCATGGTAACAGTAAGAAATAATCAAACCAACATTTAGTAAATTCACACAGTGTAGTAAAATGAACAGAACAGTGCTTTATCTTATATATCACAGTTTACTGGATTATAACATTTTACCAGATTAGTGAGCTGCAGATCCTCTCACTAAGCATGAACTCATCAGAGCTTCAATGTTTGAGAAATGCCCAGCCTTCCAACAGAAATGGAGATTCTGATTGGTTTTATTGCTGAGTGGAGTTTCATTCTTTGTCTGTGTCTATAGATCAGCACTCCCTGCAGTTTACGGACAGTGGAGTTTTGTGAATTGTGAATTGTTTTATTGTCAACAAGTATGTTACTTTAAAATCACAGAACACCCCCATTTTCATCCCCACCTCCCCCTTCCCCATTAGAGAATTTACACTTAGAGGACTACACACATGTGCTTGTGGCTTGTTTAGACTTGTCCATGTATCTTTTTTATCAGAATTGCCTCTTTGCTCTGCTACATGCGGGAGATGTTTTGCTACCTACATATTGTCACCAGTGCCAGGAAATAGAACTGAGAGAACTGAGAGTGTGACAGGATAAGGCTTCTGATGTCCTCATTGTTTGTGTTTCTGTGGGGTAAGAATGATATTCTGTGTAACTATCACTTTCTTTTAGTTTCGAAAGTGATACTAACAGGTTTTATTTAAGCTTTATCTGAAATTGCAAACAGAACATGAAAACTATGACTTTGTTTATTAACATAAAACCTTCTTATTTCCAAGGTGTTCCGTTTGGCAGTGTTTGGATTGTGCAGTGGTTGAACCATTCAGCAGTCTTTCAGTGCAACATCAATTCTCACCAAGAAACCCTTGAGAATATCTTGGGTCATTATGAACCAAAGCAACATAAAAGGACAAAAATATTTTGACAATATAGAAATATCAACACAGTCTAAATTAATTCAAATTACTCTTGACAATCTTTCAGCAAATGACACAGAACAGCTGTTTTACATGGCATCCTTCTTCATTGATGGAACACTGAAGCAGATCTCTGGCAGATGGACATCACTGATTATGACTGATGGGTTAAAAGTATGTCAGTTTCATTACTTATTCCACATGTTCACATATCAAAACAGCACAAACAATTGTCCTAGAAATAATTTGTCTGAACTGCAATTATGTCTCCTGGGGAATATGAACACTGTATAAGTTTTTTTTTCACTTCAGTCAAAGTGTAGCTATAACACAAGTTTGGTGTAAAATATTGTCCATTATAACTTTAGACACTGTTTATATTCAGTATTTCATTTCAGAACAACAACCAGAGCCTACACTGAAATATCTGTTCTCTGTTAATCTACTAGTCTTCTTAATAGCCACATTTATCTCTGTATTAATTATTCAAAAGAGGATCTATAAAAATGAGACCAGAGCACTGTAAAAACAGTAATTTGTACTTTGTACAACCTTGTGCAACTTTCTCTACTTCTTTACTTTGTACAACAGTCAGTACTACTCCCTGAAAAAGACTATGAATTCACTGTTCATTGTTGTAAGCTGTGACTGAAGGGAACCAGGCAACATTATTGTAATTTTGTAATATCATTAATAAAATTAAATAAAAAAAAACACTTCTGTACAGCTGTAAATAAAGTACCTCTCATAGTTTTGGTCCTCGTCTGTCTCCTTGTTTAAAGTGACCGATGACTTTGTGTCCAACTGATATGTCAGTAACATTTCTCTTTGGGAACAGAGTCTCCTTCAGCCATTTATTCATTAGTGCAGCAGTGTACACTCGTCTGATGTCACATGGTATCAAGTGATATCAGATGTTGGTATTGATGCATTTTTTATGAGTACAAGTAAATAACCAGGCCGATAGCCTATACCAGGGTAGGTATTGGTATTGATTCATCCTTAGTAAATAGTGTTTATAACAACTTTGATTTCTGCAAATTTTCATTGAAGTCTTATTTTGTGTGTAAATAATTATAACATCAAGCCTACTTGTAGTGAATTGGAAGGCCCTATCATTTGCCAAACAAGATCATCAACATGTTCATCTGTAGTAAATTTAGTTGATTTGACACAATTTAGAGGCACACCTCTGACTATATGCTGACTATGCTTGTCAGGGAAGAGTATTTCCACTGCAAAAAGAAAACAAGATATAGAAGTTGTTGCATTTGATACCACATTCAGCAACAGATTATCAATTGTTTTCCTATTCTTTAATTGTTGCTGCAAAATTTTGATTTCTTGAATCTATTGCTCTGATTCTAAGATTTTTGGTTTTCTTTGATGTAATACGTATGTCAAAGAAATGTAGTGTTTTTCATTAACATGTATTCCCATATTAACCTGTCAAATGTAATTTGCTTTTACTTACTCAAATGAACAATGCCATTTTTTTTGTTCAGTAACTTTGATGGAATATATTTAGATTTAGAAATGTGTATGATTTTTACACAACCAGAAGCAAACTGGATCTTTGTAGTTTAGCAAATAAGTAAACATTTATAAAAATGTTTTTATTGTGTTTCAATGCTATTTTTATTGTGGCATTTTTTATATGAAGAAAGCTGCAGTTGTTCTCAACTCTCCCCTTTCAACTGTCATTACTCGCTAGCACAGAGTCACAGCTTTTCACATGCAGAAAGCCAATTGTGTCCTAGTTAATCTGATAAGAGAGTTATGTAGAAAAATATTTTGTTTGATTATATTAATTAAAATGATTCAAGTTGATTCAGGTGCCTCTAATGGCAACTAGTGGGCCTGTAGAAAGAGGAAACATAATCACATGGAAAACTTAGGGGTGGAGTTCACATGGATATTAGTTGTGGCTTATAGACCTAGAGTCCTATTTCAGTATATCCCCCCAAGCAACTGTCACTTTCCTTTTTCACGCCTACAAACATTTGGCAGAGAACCTCTGTAGACCTCAGTGTGAAATCACAAAGGTAAGCCTTTGTTTTGTTTAAGTTTTTTAAACAAATTCCTGGGATGAATAAAATATTGAATGAACTGTTATAAATAAATGAAGACATAAAATCGCCTGTGTTCATGATGTTTTGAAAAGGGTAGTAGAAAGGGGGGGGGCAGGTTTTTGATGTTTTTTTTCAGGATGCCATGCAAGTGTTAACAAGAAAAACTGCAATTTGATTTTACTTTGTCAATAAAGCAGCAAATGTAATACATCAAATTTGTCCTGCTATATTCTATATGTCGTTGCTGTCAGAAGGAAACCTTGTATCTACATTTTTTGTCGTTTTTCAGTTTTTGACCTGTTGAAAATACCTGTTGTTTACATTGTGTGCAAATTTCATGAAGAATGTACCAACAGAAACAGCCCAAAATTACTTGGAAAAAAGTTTGGTTCCACTGATTTACATTAAAAGTAAAGTATGTTTTTTTCCCTTTTCCTGTAACATTACCATTTTAGATATACAAGGTTTTATTCCGACAACAGCGATATAAAAAAAACATTTTGTTGATTTTCTGTGAAAAGAAGTTAACACATCCTCTACAGAGAATGTATTTCTCCACATTATAATGCATCACTACTGTTTATTTGCTGAATTCCACAAATTGGAAATGAAAATAAAACAAAAGTTGTGGCACATTTTATTTTTTCCCTATATGTCAGACTCTGAAATTAAATAAAAATTGTGCACTACAATTTGCAGGAAAATCCTATATTTAATTTTGTTCCCTGTAGAGGATGTGTTAACATATTTTCATTTAGAAAATCAACTCAACAAAACATGAATTCACCAAGGGTGCTCAAACTTTTGTATTGATCTGTGGAAATTAAAATTTAGTCAACTTCACCTTTAGTTCCTTGTCTTTTTTGGATTCTATTTATTCTGGTCTTGTGCGTGTGTGTGTGTGTGTGTGTGTGTGTGTGTGTGTGTGTAGTGTAATAAACATTACACATAAGATAAACATTACACCTACAGAGTACAAGGAAATCCTTGTAAAGAAACTCTGCAAATACAGAACGTCTACAAAACAAACAAAAAAGTGATAGTTTACCGTTACAGACTGCAGCTTATCTGCTGCACAATTACCCCGTTTCAGGGGTACATCACATGCTCATTTTATTACCTTATTTTTATTTTTATAGTCATGGGATTGCTGTGCTTGATATCACTGATATTCCTGGCTCAGCCTTTCCTGATACAGTCTGGTAAGCCATTTAAACAATATAAGTATGTATACATTTTTACCTTTATTTATTCATTCAGTCCTCATCAATTCTTATATTGTGAACTGTCAGCAGGGCAGAAAAGTGTATTATAAAGCCAGGATTGTGTACCCGTTTGTAACATTTGAGGCATGAAGGCGGGATGCAAATGCAAGTTATTTTTATTGAAATTAGAGTCCATGACAAAAACCAAATCGAACTAAACCACAAACAAACAAGAAACAAGGTTACATCCACAATGCAAGACCAAGACTGAACAAACACAGGGGTATAAATACACTGAGGGAAAATAAGAAACACCTGGGACTAATGAGGGGCGGAGCACAGACAGGTGGAACAGATAACAAGGGGGCAGGACCAGGGAGGAGACACAGAACAACAACAAAAGCACATGGTACAAGAAAACAAAAGACACATGGCTACAACAGAGGGGAAGAAATAGACACTCAGAGGGACAAAAGAAGGAATCCGTGACACCGTTACATAGTTTTATTCATTGTGGAATTCGTTGGCCACATCTCCACTGAAGAGGGACTGGATAATAATGCTTTATTATGCACTGAGTTGGCTTTCCACATAGTTAAGTAATCAAGTTGGACACTGTTCTCTAAGTGTCTATTTAGCATGATTTGGCTAGTAATTTGAGGATATTAGAGGAAACACCTGCAGTGGTACAGCGGTGCAGCAGCAAGAGAGATATATTGCATTAGTGTAAAATAAGGGAGTTTAATAACAAAATAAAGTGTCAAAATATACATTCTATCTGTTCTTTTAAATGTATTTAATCTCATTTCTTTAATTTCAGTTTTTCAACAGGTTGATATACATTGTGATAATGCAAGCAATGAAACAATGCCATGCCTTCATGATGATTCCTGTGGTTGGAAAGTTGACTTAGCGTCATGTCGGAGTAAGTCTCATAGTCATATTGTTTTTATTAGTCAGCATGATCTTTCCCATCTTGTAGCTACTCCAGCTCTTCATACATTAGTATGCCAACATCACTACATATTTATATTATGCCCAGTGTTTGTTGTTAGTAAGACAATATGTTGAACAGTAGTAGTAGTAACTTGATGCCTGTGCTTGTATTCATATTTCTGATTCTCCAGCTTTACAGATGCACTGCATTGAACAGGATAATCCAAAAGCTGTGAGCTTCTGTAACTCAAATAGAGAATGTGGGTTCTCAAATTTTCCAGAAAGTCTAAATGGTGTTCTTGACTGCAAAATCACAAAAGGTACGTTTAAATGTTTGTTACTCTTCCTTAAATGCTTAAAAACACTATCACTGTAATATATATGATACAATACATGTAATTCAATATATACACCAGGAGAACAGTATTATGTCAGTTGCACAAAGGATGAACTAAACTAGAGCACAGTATAGCCACACCCATTAATATGTGAAAAAAATGCCCCCGCCCATCTGACCCCTGATCTCTCACAAGACTGGTCTTCTTAAATCACAGTCACTAAAAGCTATTGTGGCATTCACCACAGGCTCTGCATGTCTATACTAATGCTACAGTATTAAATCAGAGATGTACAGTACAACTAGCTGACTAGATAGCTCAGTTAGTAAACTAGCCTACAGCATCACAGTTCTATTCAAAATTTTGCAAAATGGATAAGAGGATTAGGGCAGGTGGAACAGACAGGAGAAGAGAAAGTGTGCTCAGAATTACTAATTCAGCAACAGAGCAGCAACTCAGTCTTTAGCTTTAGCCTCCTCTACTCATCTGATCACTTAGCTGGCTGCTTCTGCTGTAGACTGTTTACTTCCATCAGGAAATATCACATCAATCCACCACTGGCCGAGATCATCTCCATTATTTATTTTCAGAAAATAGTCAAAAATAGTCCAGTTTCTGCTTCCTAACAAATCCAACTTATATGTGATTACAAGCAGAACCTAACAGAACCATCTTCAATCAATGTGGAACCTTTTTTACATGTGTAATTTCTGCTCAGGGTGATTCATGTTTTTATTTTTAAATGAATATTTTTAGAGACATAGTAGTGGGGTACCATAAACATTACATCATACAAACCAAAAATACTCTTACATTTAAATAATTAAAAGCATCACTGCGCTTTAACTTCATGTGTCCAAGTATTCAAAATGTTGTATAGAATGGAGCATTATTTACATTGGAATGTTTAGGTGACTGAGCTGATTATTATATTGTCATACTTCATGAATGGGTATCATGCTAAATATTTAAGTATCACATGATATACATTTTAAGTCTGGAATCACTTCTTATTGTAAACAAACAATAACAAGTATCTTAGAAATTGATAAACAAAAATATATTTGTCTAGGAAGTGTTTGTGTATTCCAAAAACACTAACATTAGATTAAATAGAAATAAAAATATAAATACAAATATAAAATAAAAGTCCATTGTGATTTGCTGTGTTAGCTACAGTGGGGCAAAAAGTATTTAGTCAGCCACTGATTGTGCAAGTTCTCCTACTTAGAAAGATGAGAGAGGTCTGTAATTTTCATCATAGGTACACTTCAACTATGAGAGACAAACTGAGAAAAAAAATCCTCTTTGTAGGATTTTTAAAGAATTTATTTGTAAATTATGGTGGAAAATAAGTATTTGGTCACCCACAAACAAGCAAGATTTCTGGCTCTCACAGACCTGTAACTTCTTCTTTAAGAAGCTCTTCTGTCCTCCACTCGTTACCTGTATTAGTGGCACCTGTTTGACCTCGTTATCTGTATAAAAGACACCTGTCCACAGCCTCAAACAGTCAGACTCCAAACTCAACCATGGCCAAGACCAAAAAGCTGTCGAAGGACACCAGGAAGAAAATTGTAGATCTGCACCAGGCTGGGAAGAGTGAATCTACAATAGGCAAGCAGGTTGGTGTGAATAAATCAACTGTGGGAGCAATTGTAAGAAAATGGAAGACATACAAGACCATTGATAATCTCCCTCGATCTGGGGCCCCATGCAAGATCTCATCCCGTGGGGTCAAAATGATCATGAGAACGGTGAGCAAAAATCCCAGAACTACACGGAGGGACCTGATGAATGACCTGCAGAGAGCTGGGACCAAAGTAACAAAGGCTACCATCAGTAACACACTACGCCGAGAGGGACTCAAATCCTGCAGTGCCAGGCGTGTCCCCCCTGCTTAAGCCAGTACATGTTCAGGCCTGTCTGAAGTTTGCCAGAGAGCATATGGATGATCCAGAAGAGGATTGGGAGAATATCATGTGGTCAGATGAAACCAAAATAGAATTTTTTGATAAAAACTCAACTTGTCGTGTTTGGAGGAAGAAGAATGCTGAGTTGCATCCCAAGAACACCATACCTACTGTGAAGCATGGGGGTGGAAACATCATGCTTTGGGGCTGTTTTTCTGCAAAGGGGACAGGACGACTGATCCGTGTTAAGGGAAGAATGAACGGGGCCATGTATCGTGAGATTTTAAGCCAAAACCTCTTTCCATCAGTGAGAGCATTGAAGATGGAACGTAGCTGTGTCTTCCAGCATGACAATGATCCCAAACACACCGCTCGGGCAACGAAGGAGTGGCTCCGTAAAAAGCATTTCAAGGTCCTGGAGTGGCCTAGCCTGTCTCCGGACCTCAACCCCATAGAAAATTTGTGGAGGGAGTTGAAAGTCCATGTTGCCGAGCGACAGCCCCAAAACATCACTGCTCTAGAGGAGATCTGCATGGAGGAATGGGCCAAAATACCAGCTACAGTGTGTGCAAACCTGGTGAAGACTTACAGGAAACGTTTGACCTCTGTCATTGCCAACAAAGGTTGTTACAAAGTATTGAGCTGAACTTTTGTTATTGACCAAATACTTATTTTCCACCATAATTTACAAATAAATTCTTTAAAAATCCTACAAAGTGATTTCCTGGATTTTTTTTTCTCATTTTGTCTCTCATAGTTGAAGTGTACCTATGATGTAAATTACAGACCTCTCTCATCTTTCTAAGTAGGAGAACTTGCACAATCAGTGGCTGACTAAATACTTTTTTGCCCCACTGTAAACCATTTTCTAAATCTCTCCTAGATGAAATCTAGTATTTACAGTCACTGTCCAATACCTAGTTTAACTAGTGAATCCTTCATTAAATTAAACCCAGTGCTGCAGTGTGATGTCTGGAGTCAAACCTGTGCTCTTCTATCAGTATTAATTGGCCCCTCACCATACAAAAATTACTTTCAATTAATAAAAAATGACAATGTAATTTGCATGTATCATCTAATGTATTAGTAGTAAAAATACAAATAAACACAAACAGCTAATAAAAACTGCACCACCATGCCATCCTCACAACAAAACAAGACATTTTTACATTTTTATTATGTTTGTGTTTACTTATTTTTACTACTAATGTTATATAGCAAACCAAATACATTAGATGATACATGCATATTACATTGTCATTCATATTAATTGAAAGTAATTTTTGTATGTTGCGGGGCCCATAAGATCCTAGTTACAACACTGTTTCACTGCATCTATTTCAAATTCATTTTAGTTTCTTTTTTGTCTCCAAAAGTCTAAAAATGTCAGGTGGTGCAACCATCCAGCCATATATGTTGATTAACTAAACTATCAAAAAAGCTAATTTAGTTATATAAAATTCTAAATAACATAGTTTGGCATTTCATTTTATGTTTGAAAACTTTAAAATAAAAAAAACATATTTCAAAATAAAGTGACTGACTTTAATAATACTCAACTCGCTAAAAAATTTTGTCTGCATGCCTGCAGTTACTTCCTCAATTGTAAGGTGGCACAACCAAAGCAAAGCACTTTTATTTTGAAATGTTTTTAGAAAGAGGGGCCAGTGTATTGCATCATGAGGAAGATCCCAAGTGTCCTTCAGAGTGCAATGCCAAGATCAGTAGCCATTTAAAACATTTTAGAAAAAAAGTAATTTCTGAGTCGTGGTTAGAACAGTTCAGTTTGCCATGTCAGGAGGTCTGAGCTCAGGAAAACTATGAAAATGCTTATTTATTTAAAAAAAAAATGTTAGTATAAACTCAAGTTCAATGACAAAAGGGTGTCAGGGGCATGTAAGTAGATGCCTGTTTAATTTGAGGGGGTGTCAGGGGTGTGTAAGTAGATGCCTGTTTAATTTGAGGGGGTGTCAGGGGTTGTAAGTAGATGCCTGTTTAATTTGAGGGGGTGTCAGGGGTGTGTAAGTAGATGCCTGTTTAATTTGAGGGGGTGTCAGGGGTGTGTAAGTAGATGCCTGTTTAATTTGAGGGGGTGTCAGGGGTGTGTAAGTAGATGCCTGTTTAATTTGAGGGGGTGTCAGGGGTGTGTAAGTAGATGCCTGTTTAATTTGAGGGGGTGTCAGGGGTGTGTAAGTAGATGCCTGTTTAATTTGAAAGTAGTCTGAAAAGTCAAGTGGCACAACCAGATAGGGCAAATGGTGCAACTAAAGTAATATTTTTGGAAAAAAAAAAGTTTTTATTGGTAACACAAATTTTCCTAAAAATGCTGATTCCAAAAATATTGGCATCCTACATTTCAGTATTTGGTGGAGTCTCCCCTGTCAAAAATGACAGCACTTAGCCTCTTTCTGTAGTATTTAACAAGGTTGGAGGGATCTTGGACCACTCTTCCATACAGAACATTTCCAACTCTTTGAAATTAGGTATTCCAAAGACACAACAATACATTTGCAGGACTTATATATATAGCCCATCCCAGCAGTCATTGGGCAGAAGGCAGGATTTGACAGGTCACAATTATCTTGACTGCATGTCTTTGGACAGTGGGAGAAAACCGGAGCACCTGGAGGAAATCCACGCAGACACGAGGAGAACATGCAAACTCCACACAGAAAGAATCCTGGTCACGTGGCCGGAAATAGAACCCACGCCCTTCTTGCCGCATTTCTACTACTAACAAAAACATTTTAAGTGTAAACATAGGGGTTAGGGTTTGGGACAGATTCCTTCCAATAGAGTCTACCCTATAAATGATGATTTTGCATATATTTAACTTATTAATATCTGATTTAATTCCCTGGGTTTAAATAGAGCATACTGTAGCCTGTGTAAAAATCTGAAGGTCTGAATAGTTATTTATTTATTTATTTATTTATTTAGAGTGGATTATAAATGCATGACCTTTAAAATTGGTTTAAAACAAATACACTGTTTAGTTTACAAAGCATATGGTCATGACATCCTTAGCGCAATCATGCAAATACAAGAAAAATTTCAGGCCTGGCTCTCAGTGTCCTGAGAAACAGCCTTTTTGGCTGGAAGCTGACTGGTGACTAATAAGCGTGTGTCATTGTCATCCAACACCCATTTTCTTTGAGACCTGACTGTAGATCGTTTGTGATAATAATGTCTTAAAATGATTACTTTTTGTTTGCAATAAATTATAGCACAGTATACTATATACTAAACTAGATCCTATGTTGAATGTATGTTCACTATATATATTTTTATTTCATATTTGATTATGAATGGTCATTTGCATGCTCAAATCTATATTTGTTCTTTAAGGACTGTAGATTACAGTAAATCCAGTGAGTGCTACACTGTTTTAAGTTATTTTTTTTTTTTCTATTTTGTCCAGTTTTAGCTGAAAACAAACAAAAAATTGAATGTCACCTGGAGGTGGATGATGAACAAAAGAAGCATGTCTGTGCGACTCCAAAAGAATGCCACTGGAATCCCACTGAACAATTTAAGGAAATCGATAATGCAAGATGCACTCTTAAGCATGATGGTAGGTTTTGTTTCTAAAAGCAAATGTCAGCAGAAGACTAAAAACAAGAAGAATGTACGTATTGGCAGAATTTGCTGCAAGGTATTTTATGAACTGACCAGTAGAACCCTTGTAGAATAAGAACGTATACAGGAATGCACAAAGATTTATTGGCCCTTATTCATGAAAGTTGCATAGAAATAGAAACAAGATTGCAGATTGAAATGTTCGAAAATTGGCCCACATCTGATTCATAAAACTACAATATTGAAATATGTAGTTATCAATCAGTTTATAGAAACAATTGCCAAAGTCCATAAATCTTAGTTATTCATTTGTTATTTGCAAATGGTAGACCATAATTTTGTCCTCATACAGGCTACATTTAAGTTACATAGAATCTACATGAAATTCGTGCAGATATTGTGAAACTGAGCCAATAAAACGCAAAATCTTCCACTGATTGTAAACATGACATAACACAAAAAACAAGCCATATGACACACACAACACTTTTAGCTAACAACAACACTTACTAATTAACAGCAACATTGGGCAGCTGCAGAGGTTCATGGGAAAATACAATGATCTTAAGGCCACAGTATTAAAGCCCCAGGGAACGTAAATCTGTGTTTTCTTTGTAATTGAGGTGATCTTGCTTTTGGTGATTGTGGCCAGACAACATACACGTACAAAAGTACTTCAGTGAACTTCTAAACTGCTTATCCTTCTGGGTCACGGAAGGATGCTGGAGCCTATCCCAGCAGTTATTGGGCAGGAGGCAGGAGTCACCCTGGACAGGTTTGTGTCAAACAAGCATTTTCAATGTTTTATACTGTGTTCTCTGGGTTTTTAAGCGAAGTCTGAAAATGCCTTAAAATGCAACGTTAAAAGTCTTTCATTTCAGTGTGCACAGGGATCATAAATGAAAAATAAATAAATAAATATAAGCGTATGTTTCACCTCTTCACCACAAAATAAACTCTGCCATTATCCAGGCAAATGTAAGAAAAAATAACATACTCATAAAAATCAATGGATGAATGCAGAAATAAGCCAACTTAAAAGAAATTGTCATAAATAAGAGTGCTTATGGAGGAAAACTAAACTGCAGTTATATTATGATTTTCTCAAAGAGCAGATCTCAATCTATAATAATGCTACAAAAATATCTAGACAGTCATACTTCTCTGGTGTAATTAATAGACACAAAGATAATACCAAAATCTGTTTTTCTACCATAGTCCGACCAATTAACCCTAACTTGTCTGCTAGTGCATCTCATGGTGATTTATCTTCTAATATCTGTGAAGGGTTCGCAATTCATTTTCAAAATAAAATAGATCTGATATGACAGGGTGTAGCTCAGCTGACTGAAACAAGCTCCTATAATGTTCCTGATAAGCCACTTATATCAGTATTGACATCTTTCTCTATTATCAACTATCAGGAGCTTACAACTATTGTAAATGAACTAAGCTCGTCCACATCAAGTTTCAAGTTTCAAGTTTATTTGTCATTTGCACAACATGTCAGGACATTTATGCATTGAAATGCTTGTGGTGAGGCTCAGTTAATCACTCTACAGAAAGTAAATAGTAAAACTACCTCAGTGTCAGCCTCAGCCAGCTGGTTGGCACATGCTTTAAGTACACAACTGTGGACACCATCAGGACAGGGTATCTTCCGTGGGTTAACTGCCCTGAAGGATCTCACCACCTCAGACAGGGGAATGGCTCCTCATCTACTCTGAGTTTCTCAGCAGGTGAGGTGTTAGTTACCTCAAAATGAGCATAATGAGAATTAAGTTCATCTGCAAGTGAGGAGGAAGAGCCCCTCTCACAGATCACACCTTCTTTGTAGTCAGTGATGGTGCGCAGGCCACTCCACATACGTCTGAGATCAGAGACAAGATAGTTGGATTCCACTCTGTCTCTGTAGCTCCTTTTGGCCAGCCTGATGGTCCTCTGAAGGTCATATCTGGCCTTCTTGTAGCTAGCCAGGTCACCAGAGTTGTAGGCAGCAGCCCGAGCTCTTAGTTTGGCTCAAACCTCAGCATTGATCCAGGGTTTCTGGTTGGGAAATGTTCTGACATTGATTTTTGGTACATTGTCTTCAGTGCATTTGTTGATGTAGCTTGTCATGGAATCAGTGTATTCATTGATGTCTGTGCCAGCCACATCACGGAACATCTTCTAGTCTGTGGATTCAAAACAGTCCTGAAGTGTGAAGATAGCCTCCTCACTCTGTTGATAGACTGATCTGAGAACTGGTTTTGCCTGTTCAAGTCTGTTTGTATGTGGGCATTTTGCCGAAGGCAGGCGGGGGAGGGGTTTGTAACTGTCCTTGAGCGCAGTGTAGCAGTGGTCAAGAGTCTGTTCTCCTCGGGTGGGAAATTTAATGTGCTGGTAGTATTTAGGCAGAACCTTCTTCAAGTTTGCCCTGTTAAAATCCCCAACCACAATAAAAAACAGCCTCATGTGATCTTGACCCTGTTCCTACTTTATTCCTCAAGATGGTTTTTGATTGTGTTCACAATGATGTTTGAACTATTGTAAATCTCTCTCCATCAACAGATGTTTTTTCCAGACGCTTTTAAAACTGCCCTGGTGAAGCCTCTGCTTAAAAAGAGTAGCATGGATCCTTCCATACTAAATAATTTTAGACCAGTTTCAAACCTACCTTTTTAAAATAGAGTCTTAGAAAAAGTGGTTTTCAAACTATGAAATGTATATCTCATATCAATCTAATATCTCATATCACAAGATAAATGACAAGCGTCAGTTAGGATTTTGTTCTAACCATAGTACTGAGACAGCATTAATTTGCTTTATGAACAACCTCAAGCTCATCATTGATGTACAAAATCCTTCTATTCTAATTTTACTAGATCTTAGTGTATCTTTTGATACTGTTGACCACAAGATTTTACTTCAGCATCTTGAATGCTGGGTCGGCCTCTTGGGCACAGTTTTAGAATGGTTTAAATCATATTTAGGTAATAGACAGCTCTTGGTTTCAATGGGAAATTATTCATCAAAAAGATTTGGCATTTCTTGTGGAATTCCTCAAGGTTTAGTCTTTAGGCCTTTGCTTTTCTCTTTGTACATGGTACCTCTAGATGATGTCATTAGAAAACATAATATAAATCTTCACAGCTATGCTGATGACAACCAGTTATACATTTCCATTCCTTCTAATGAACAAGACTCTGTAGACAGACTAACCAGCTGTGTGTCAGATATTTCTCAGTGGATTCTCAGTCACAAAATTTTCTACAGTTAAATCATGAAAAAACAGAAATACTGATTGCTGGTACAGAAACTCAGAGAAAGCGGCTTTATGAGAAATTCAGTTCTTTAGCTTCATATACTATACCTGAAGTATGAACCTGGGTGAGCTCTGTTTTATCCTGCATGTAAACACAGTCATTAAGGTAGCTTTCTATCATTTGAGAAATATCATTAAAGTTCGGCCTTTTCTGTCTCAGAGCGACACAGAGAAACTTGTTCATGCATTTGTTACAAGCAGAGTTGATCACTGTAATGATCTTACTGGACTTCCTAAGAAAACAATACATCCCTTACAACTTGTACAAAATGCATCAGCATGCATCCTAACAAAAAATAAAACAGAGAGATCACATCCCTCCTGTTTTAAAATAACTGCACTGGCTGCCTGTATCAGAATAGGTTTTAAAGTTCTTGTATTACTGTTTAATTTTATCACTTGTCTGTAAAGCACTTTGAGTTGCCACCAGCATGAGAAGAGCTATATAAATAAAAAATATTACAACCCCAGTTCCAAAAAATGTGATGCTGTGTAATATGTAAATAAATGTAATTCAAAACAGAAAGCTATTATTTGCAAATCTCATAGACCCATATTTTATTCATAGTAGAACATAGATCACATATCGGATGTTAAAAGTGAGATGTTATACCATTTAATTAAAAATAAACTCATTTATAACTTGATGGCAGCAACACATCTCAAAAAAAGTTGTGTAAGCTGCCCACGCCATAGGCACTAATGCAACCCCATACCATGCATAAAAAGATGATGCAGGCTTTTGAACTGTGCACTGATAACAAGCTGGATGGTCCCTCTCCTCTTGAGTCCGCAGGACACAGCGACCATGGTTTCCAAAAAGAATTTCAAATTCTGATTCATCTGACCACAGAACAGTTTTCCATTTTGCCTCAGTCCATTTTAAATGAGTTTTGGCCCAGAGAAGTTGGCGGTGTTTCTAGATCCTGTTTATATACGGCTTCTTCTTTGCATGACACAGCTTTAACTTGCATTTGTGGATTGCTCAGTGAACTCTGTTCACAGACAATGATTTCTGGAAGTGTTCCTGAGCCCATGCAGTGATTTCCAGTACAGAATCATGCCTGTTTTCAATGCAGGGCCCGAAGATTATGAGACAATACTGACTGTTGACCTTGTCCATTGTGTACAGAGATTTCTCCAGATTATCTGAATCTTTTGATGATATTATGGGCTGTAGATGGCGGGATATCCAAAGTCTTCCTAATTTTACACTGAGTAACATTTTTTTGAAATTGTTCCACAATTTTTAGGTGCAGTTTTTCAAAGATTGGTGAAGCTCTGCCCGTCTTTGCTTCTCACAGACTCTGCCTCTCTAAAATGCTCTCTAAAAATACTCAGTCATATGCGTTAGTTGCAATTTGCTCCTCCAGCTGTTTTTTATTTGTACCATTTATTTTTCCAGCCTTTTGTTGCCCCCCTGTCCAAACTTTTTTTGAGATGCATTGCTGCCATCAAGTTCTCAATGAGTTCATGTGCACTTTTAACATCTGATATGGGTTCTATTTTCTATTGTGAATAAAATATGGGTCTATAAGATTTGCAAATCATTGAATTCTGTTTTTATTTACATTTATTTACATTTTACACAGTGTCCCAACTTTTTGGAGTTGGGGTTGTATTATTATTATTATTATTATAGATAATAATAATAATAATAATAATAATAATAATAATAATAATGTCCTCATTAAATTAATGGTTAGCTAATATTAAGTAAGCAAATAATAGTTGCATGAATTCTTTACTAAACATGATTATTTTTGACCTCACATTAGATATATTAAATGCATTATATTTTTTTATATATATATAATATATATATATATATATATATATATAATATATATATATATATATATATATATATTAAAAATGATTATATTATAGATAATACTATTATTAATTATATCAGCTGCGTCAGGCCCTCTGGCTCTCCCTGTGACGCTGTGACAGAATCGCGGATAAAAAGGGCAAACCAGGTTTTATTATAGTTCAGCAAAATCGTGTCCAAAAAGCAAGCATGGGTCGGAGCCAAAAGACAACACAGGATCACGATAGTGATCCTAACACTAAGCATACAAAACCACAGGGAGGAGCAAAAGTCGTAGTCAGAAGATCGGGCAAAAGGGTCAAAAACACAGGTTCAAAAACAATCCGGCAAAGGTACAAAAGGGAGTAGCAAAAGACAAGGTCAGATAATCGAAACAAGGGTCATAACAGGCAGCAATAACACAGTGTAAAAAACGCTCAGTAAGTTCGGGACGAAACAATACCTCGCACTGACTAGTACTAAAGCCCGGGCTTAAATACTAAACTAAAGGTATCATATGATGTTAGACACAGGTGCATACACTCAATATTCAGGGGATTGCGAACGCTGATAGGTGCGTGAGTGATTGTCCACAGTCATGTGATCTCCTGAGGGGTTGTGGTTATTGGAGTTCATTCTGAACTCCGAGTCTGTAGGATGCTGCGTCATTTCTGGGAAATGAAGTCCGAATCAGCCTGAGGCGTGACACTCCCAAATTTCCTTTTATACGTTTACAAATATACAAATATCTGAGAGACGTGCATCCATATTGCCCAATATGGTCATCAAATCAACATTTTAAATTCAGTACTTAATCAATAGTCCATGTCAACCAATTGGAGTTGTAAACCTTGACTGAGAGACTAGATAATCATTGTCTTGTTTTAAATTGATGTGCACCTGTGAGGAGTGTGCCCATTATGCTCATATACTGTCTGGACTGGTCTGGTCTCCACAGAGGCTGTGGCTGCAAAGTGTGAGTTTCGTTTTGTGCAAGCTCATAGGAACATATGATTACATGCGACCTAGTTATCTTTTCCCAGCTGCAGTTTGTAAACGCCCAGTTTGTAAACACCTATAAATGTTACCCACTGGCATTCATAAACATAAATAGTTGTATTTCACTCTCATGCTTTTAGTTGTTGACAGCAAACTTAGAGCGGAGAGAACACAATTTTAACCAATTATTGATTATTCTGAAAGCAAAAAGGATCAAAAAGTCTTAGACCTCAATTTAATAATCTAATCTGGGTCAAGGTGAAGATTTACACTTTTCTTGAACATTATTTTACTTTCCATAGTTACAGTTTTGTTTGGTGCTGATTTCTGCTCAATCAGAGCTCATTTGGGCAATAAATCGGGTATTGCTTTTCCTTTCACACTGCATGTCAAATGACAGCCAATGAAACTGAAATTGGGCATAGGCAGTCCCCTCCACAATTATTGCCACCCGTGGTAAAGATGAGTAAAAAGGGTTTAAAGAAATTCACCTTATGGTGAATTAGATTAATCTCACCCTGGGAAAATGAGAAACTCCAACCTTTAACTGAAGTAAATTTATTCTGAGAAAAAGAATTACTCATAAAAAAATAATTATTTAAAAAAGCAACTGCCACAATTATTGGCACCCTTGCACTTAATACAGCCTCCCTTTGCCAATAAAATAGTATTTAGTCTTCTTCTATAGTTTCTCAACCTGTGAGCTGCGGACAACCAGCGGGCCATGAAGTACCCTGTTGTGATCCATGTGTTTGGGGGGGAGGTAGGAGCTTATAGTGGGCTGATAACTGTGAGTCATAAAACATCTAAAAAGATTAACTTAATTATTTCTCATCAACAAATAATTATTTTTAACAAACCCATGCATGTCACAATCATTGACATCCCTAGAAATTTCTAGAAATAAAATGTAACTAAAGCATTTTTCCATTTGTGTGTTGTCAGTGAATGGCTGTAAAAAATAGTTACTTATCTAAAAATGTACAGATCCAGAGGAATGGTCTCAAATTCTCTGCTTTGTATTCTTGTACCTTATATGATTTTAAAGGACAGAGATTGTTAACCTTTGCCACTCCAAGGCCCACCAGTTTATAACTATAATGCACAGATCCCAAAATTTTGTTTTTCTCATTTTGAGAATTAGGGCCTGAAAAAGATCAGATCATCCATTTGGTTCAGTCACAGAAACCAAAATTTGCAGTTATGTAAAAGAATAGAAACGTAAGAGGTACATGTGGACTGTGATGTGGAGCTGCACTCCATTGTGTTTTCAATGAAAATACTCAACTGGCTTTCCCACAAGAGTAACTGTTTGGTCGAGAGTTTTTGTGATTAGTTTAAAATAAACCACTCACTCCTCTCACTGGACTTTTGGATCACCCCTCACAGTCAACAATAATAATAAATCATACTTTATATCACCATCTTTGTCATTGGTTTATCAGTTTGAGTCTAACCACACAGTCGCTGATGCCGGGCCAAAAATATGCTCTGCAATCCATGAGCCAAAACACACAATGCAGATCTTAACTATTATTATACAGCTTGTCTGTCATTTTTAACAGCAGCTGGTGCTGCAGGAGCAATACAAGAGCAAATGAGAGTCTGTAAAGACGTTAAAACAGGCAGATTATGCTAACAGTACAGCACCAATGTGCTGAAGAACAAGAAGAGGAAAACAAACTCTATTGATGAATTTCCTTGTTTGAGCACAGAATGTGTTCCTACCATCAGTAAACTGAACAGGGTTCGGTAGGAAGTGGAATGAGTCCCGCATTTTTCTGGACTGGTTTAGCGATTTGCTGTAGACCTGAATATGGGTGGAATGCTCATACATGTGAAAATGGAGCAAACTAAATAAAACATTTGACCACACTAGACAAGACAAATATAAAATTACCCTGAGAAACTTCTCCATCATTGGCTAGCTCACTGTCTGCATCACACGCCCACACCTGTATTGTCTCAAACTATAACTATTAGCCTGCAACTCTGATGCAATTTATTTGTATGTCTCTTAATATTTATATAGGTTGGAATTTTAAAACATTTGATTCTTAAAATTATTAAGTTAATCTTTTTTACACAGAGCACAACAGGGTATTTCATGGCCCACTGGTGGTCTGCAGTTTGCAGGTTGAAAAACTCTGTTAAAGATGAAGACTAAGTACTGTTTGTACAGCCTCGCTTAGCCAATAAAAGTATTAAATGCAAGGGTGCCAATTATGGTAATTATGGCACTTGTTTTTTAAATAAATGCTTCTTTATGAGGGATTCTTTTGCTCAGAATAAATTTACATCGATTATAGGATTCTAGAGATGGCAATAATTGTGGCACACATGGTTCTGTTAAAAAAAAAAATATATTTCTTCACTTCAGTTAAAGGTTGGATTTTCTCATTTTTCCAGTGTGAGGTTAAGCTAATTCAGCAAAAAATCTCTTATAATCTTTTTTACTTGGACCAAAGCCAAACCAGTCAAACACTCACAGTAAAAAAGAAAAAAAAATGGCTTTATTGTTGATAACAGAAAGGTCAAAAAAGGACAAACATAACAAAACCAGGCAAAGGGCAAAGACAAAAAGACTAAGTCAAAGAATCCAAGGCAGACCAAAAATACATGACCAGAAGGACTATTAGATTAGTATTTAGGTGAGTGTGAATTATGATTGGAGCCCTGTGGAGGGTCAGAAGGCATGTAATCTCCCAGCAGATTCTGGGAGATAGAGTTCATGGACGCTGCAGAATGAGAGGGACGCTAGCAGTATTCATCTTTACCAAAGGGGCCAATAATTGGAGGAATTTATAAACAGGTAAAATCTCACAGTTTATACCTGGCTTAAACAGGACATTAATGAGCAAATAACTGAACAAAGGGAAAAAAACTCAAAGGAAACAAAAGGAAGTGTAAAAGTATAACTAGTTTCTACCCAATACAGCCAGTTAGAATATTATTTAACGTTACTTAATGAATCTTAATTTATCTATGCAGTATATGAATAAAGAAGTAAAAAAATTGTTATTTGTTTAGTTAATATTAGCTATCCATTATTAACATAGCATTTTGCATTTTTAATGTTCACAAATACATTAGTTAATGCTAATCAACACTTAATGTGAAAATATTAACTAATGCTGTCACTTGTTTACTAAATATTCACTAATAAACTAGTACCTCTTCTGTCATATTGATAAATACAGGGTGATTCAAAAAGATTCATCCGATTTCAAAATGATTTATTTCACTTGTAAATCATTACAGAACAATGCAGTAAACTGTAAATGGTTTAAATGAGCATAAAGTTTATTATGAAATTTTACAAGTGCTCAATATGAACCTCCTCCAGCTGTTCGGACAACATCAACACCATAGTCAAATTCATCCCATACTTGATTGAGCATGTCAGGTGTCACTGCACTCACGGCTCTTTCAGTGCGATTTTGGAGATCATCCAGTGTTGTGGAAGCAATGACGAACACTCTGAGCTGTTGGAGGTTCACTACCAACAAAAATCATGTTGCACAGTTATGACGGATTCACTCTTATTAAAGTGGAGAATGCAGAACGCTTTCTGCTCAGGGGTCTCATCTTCTGGTGACAGTCATAAACTCTACAACCCCCTCTTTCAATTGGTATGTGATTGGTTCCTATAGATGCCTCACAATTGTAAAAATATGGCACTTTGAAATCGGATGAATCTAACTTAATATCAGTTAGTCAACGCTTATTTCAAAGTGTTACCTAGAAAAGTGTTGCTAGAGAACAACTAGGATATTCATGTATGTTTCAAAATAGATAGTTTTAACTCATGTTACACACTGAAAGCAACACACGTTAAATGACACTGTACGTAATCTCTTGGTATTGTTTGGTCTGGAGTAAATTTAAACAAAGTATGATTTATCAACTGGGAGAATAAAACCAAGCAAAAGAAAAGAAATGAACAAAAAGAAAACATCTTCAGGATACATATTTATCAGTGCTCTAAACCTACTACACTTAAAGGTATACATTGGTAAATTATCAAGATGATACACTATAAATTTAAGTAATCAACTAGCTAAAATGCCAGTAATATTGCTTACAGGTTACATAAATGTTAACTGTTATGCATACAACATAAATGAGTTACCATTATTTTCTTTTATAAGCAAATGTCTTTACGGTGGCAGTGTCGTGTGTCTCATTTTCACCACTTGGTGGTGCTGTGGATCCGTATCTAAATTATTAATAAAATCCAAAAAGACTAACTCTGTTATAAATTCTCATAACAACCTTATTTTTGGGGTCTTCAGTCTTCTTGAAACGAATCCTGATGAATGGTGACAATTTGGAGCTGATACACACTTTAGAAATTTGGTTTTCTGTCACTCAAGAAGTTTTAGTTAAGAGTTTTGATGAGGGCTGCAGCTGGATTCCAGGCAGGGTTTTATTGCTGCAATGTGTAACCTTTGGGGCAGAAGGTTGATAACTTCCCGTTGTGTCCATGCTTGGTTTCAAAGTAACGTCCTTTTAAGCTGTAAAACTTGCTACACAACTTAATCCTGTTTATGGCTCTTAGCTCAGATTTTGTGGAGCCAAAGCTTTTAATTTTGGGTAATGTGAAGAGTTCTTGTAAACAAGAGTGACTTTGGCTCAATGGATAGCTGGATGATGGTGTTCACTACGTTCAAAATTGACTGTATGCAACTTTGATGAATAAGGGCCACCCTGACCAGAGGTGAGTTTGACTGTACACCAAAGATAAGATAAATGCAGATTTATTTATTTATTTATTTAAAATGTCAAGATAACAACAGCAACAAGATATTAAAATAACTATTCTTTCTCTTTCTTCATCCTCAAGTAAGCTACTGCATCCATGTGAATTCAAACTTGATCTTGACAGAAGACATAAACTGCACAATAATATCTGCAAGTATGTTGATAATTCAAAGTATTTTACAACTGTTCATTTCACAAGAGAATTAATTTAGAGCATTGCCCAAAAATTTCAGACCCATTTTTAAAATTTGAGAAGTGAGATTTCATAGAGAAATCTGTACATGAATCAAGGGTCCCACACACTTGGTTTTAATGTTAAGATGCCTCTAAAGGCCTTCATTACCCAAACTGGATATGTTAGATTAACTTTGAAAGGTGGCAGATCTTCAGGGCCAGCACGTGGCACCACTGACACAGAGGAACAGTCAAGACTGAAGCAACAAGCTTGAAGAAGGAAGCAAGCTTGAATTAGTAGTAAACCTGATTACTAAAGTCATAGGATTTATTTTTTACATTTGATTCATTCTTTGCTATAGAGTTCTGGAAGCCTCTTTCTCAATATCAGAAGTTTCTAAAATCAGGGACCTCACACTCTGCATATTTCCGTGACTGAGTCCAGAAACTTTTGCTACTGCACCTGTCCTCCCTACCACCCCCACCCCAACCCCTACCGGGGGAAATGGGACAGCTGATTTAAACATTTATCCTTTAAACATAATTACATCTAATCACAATGACCTATCACAGTGTTTGGCATGAAAACATGCACCAAATACCCCTGCATCCAATCACAGCTGCTACACAGAGACAGCCTACTCAAGTTGCTGGGATAGCAGGCAGGTCACTTCTGGCCTTACATTTTCTCTTTATGGTAGGCACTAACACTGGCACTAACTACCCCACAGCCCAACGCAGAATAGCACAAACAACACATGGCCACGTGTTAAACTGACAACAACTTAAACAACAGATATTGTGCAGTTTTTACAAGGAGTGTGGCACCTCCTGAGAGCCTTTTTGCAGGGCCACTTGGTATGGCCATGCCTCCGGCACTCTTATGGCAGTGCAGCCAGTGGTGGGACACCACAATATTATGTGATTTTGTGTTTTAATGTTGATTTATAAACCATCAGATATCATTGGGATAATGAAAATATGGTAAATCTAACTGCGGGTATACTTTTGCAGCTAGTTTTACATTTGAATTGCTGTATAAAGCCAGAGCCTCTGGCTAATGTAGAATAAAACTTCAGATTCATTTTCTATCATTATTACTTTGACCACAAAGGAGCAAATGCCCATATTAACTTTATAAAGTTTGTGATGTTTTGTTTAATCATTTATTGTTTTGTTCCAGAAAATAACTCCAGCAGTAAGACAAAAAATGGAGGTATATTTATCTTTATGCATAAGCAAATATTTTGAATTTCATTGGTCACTGATTTTCTTTTAACCCTTTAAATGGCCAGGGCCCACTGGAGAGATGAAAGTTTTATTATACACTTTTATAACCTAAGATTAGCTCAGCCAGAAACATTTATTCACTATTATTAACACACATAAATAAGTATTTCTGATGTTACATCACTATCACCAAATTATAAGAAGAAAGAAAGCATAAAGAAAGAAAGAAAGAAAGAAAGAAAGAAACAAACAAACAAACAAACAAACAAAGAACAAAAGCGGAGTTGTTGGAAGAACCTCTAAATGTAAATTTTATTTTCACTCCTACATACAATGAGTTAGCAGTCTCATCCACACCTCAATACCACCACATCCCTTTTTTCAGATCAGTTAGATATAAGGGTACCACTTCAAAATAAGATTACCTTTATGAATGGTTTATAAATGGTTTAAAAAGTGCTTATTAATGGTTATTAATTAGGTTGTAAACGCCTTAAAAACCATTAATAAACAGTTATAACACATAAATAGAAAGGGCAACCGTGGCCTGTTGTTTGCCAAATAGTAAGCTTTCATCCATTTTAACTGTTAAGCTTCAGATCTTGTCCAATTCTAATCTTACTTTGTCTTCTCCATCAGTCAGCATTTGACCTGTCAGCTTCATCACATATTTGTTGATAAGTTTAACCATTTAACCACCAATCAATATCATTAATGATGAGGCGTAGATAACATCTGAAATTACTAAATTCATATTCATAAGGCCTTAGCACTATTCTGTACATTGACATTTTCAGCATACTATCTGACATCTTCCTCTTGATTGTCATAGGTATTGATATAATGCTGCCAGATGTTAATGTACACCAGGCATGAAGGCCCTATTGTGATCACTGGGGTTGAGTGGCATCTTCTTTAGGACAGCATTCCAGGTGTAACATTCCGTGACATGTTTAAAACATCCCAAGGGATTACTCACTCCATCAAGTAGTTTCCAATGTTGCAGTTGTTGATTTACAGATTTTAAGTTTTCCTGTTTGGTTTGATGTTTCTTGGCATCTCAAATGTTCTATGACCATTTTTTAACACCTATAACCGCCAAAAGGGAGCCTTATTTTAAAGTATAAAACACCAACATTTATTAATCAGTTATTAACAGTTATAACCGCCAAAAGGGACCCTTATTTTAAAGTGTTAAACACTTCACCATTTGTTAATGAGTTACTAACACTTATAACCGCCAAATGGGAGCCTTACTGTAAAGTGAAAATCTTCACTGTTTATTCATGTGTTTACATTTACACTGAGCTAATCTAATTTTGTCATATGAAGTACGAAGAAAGATACAACAGAAACAAGCAAACATTTTCATTCATACCTGCTGAAACACTTTTCATAATAATGAAACAGTTAAGCACATGTAGCACGGCATGTGCTACCCCGGGCTCAAGGAGGACGCTGGAGGCAGGGTTCACAGTTGCAGCAGCCATATTTATTACCAAATCAACACAACTCCAAAACAACCAAACTATACTGGCCACTTTTCAGTGGCCTAAGCAGGCTAGACCTTTCAGTCTTCTTCAAAATAAGCTTTTCAGCTCCTCAGTCTCTTGCTGCTGCTGCTCGTCCCTCTCTCCCCCTCTGTTCCCTCTCAGCTCTTTTAAAAGGCGCTCACTCTGCCAGCCAGATCAGCATCAGCTGGCTCTCATTGAGGGCAGCGTGAGCACCTGAGCCGAGAGGGAATGAGAGCTCGCTGCTCCGCCTCCCTGTCACCGCCCCCAGCTGGCAGCTCAGCCGCCCGGGTCGAACGTGAGGTGTAATGGAGCGGCCTCGCTGCGTAACAGGGGGCGGGGCCCAGGCGGCGGAGCTCGGGACTCGCTCTTTGCCCTGGTGCCTCTCGTTGCTGGCGCCGTCGTCGTCTTCCTCCTCCTCCCGCCGTCACTCGCGTCACTCGGTTTACTCGGAGGAGCTTGGGCTTTGCGCTCCGCCCCCTCCCCACTCGCGGCTCTCTCCCTGCCATCCTGGCCGAGGTTCGTCGCCGCTGGTTGTTCGGGCCCCGCCTTCCTACCGGCTCTCGCGGCCATCATCGTCGGGGCCCATGGGGCGGGCGCATGCCACAGTACAGTATCAAAATTCAGACATTAAAGTAATCTTTACTGGAAAGGCTTTCTGTGCATCCTTGAACAAGCGTCCAAGTGGCCCATCAGGGTGACAAAAGCCAAGCCAGGATGACCATTCAAGAACCATGAGGTGCTCCTTTAACAAAGTCTCTGTGCGATTTCCTCTCAGTCTACGAATAGTTCCTTTGATGGTCCCCCAAGCTCTTTCAGTATGTTGTGTGTGGCTTCCAGACCGGGGATCCAAAAACCACCTGCTGTGGTTTACGGTATTGTGTTTGTACCCGAAGCTCCTCAGTACAACCCTGTATGCCCTCCACTAATCACTGATTATGCTACTTCCTGCCTTAACATCTTCAACATCTCTCTGAGCACTGCAGTCGTTCCAACGTGCTTCAAGTCCACCACCATCATCCCTGTGCCGAAGTCTCCAGTGTCCTGCCTCAATGACTACCATCCCATTGCACTCACTCCAATCATCATGAAGTGCTTTGAGAGGCTTGTCATGAGAAACATTAAAGACCAGCTTCCTCCTTCACTGGACCCTCTGCAATTTGCATATCGCCCCAACCGCTCAACAGACGATGCCATCTCCACCACACTCCACCTGGCTCTAACCCACCTGGACAATAGAGACACCTATGGCAGAATGCTGTTCATAGACTTCAGTTCAGCATTCAACACCATCATCCCCAAGTGGCTGATTGGAAAACTGAGCCTGCTGGGCCTGAATGCCTCCCTCTGTAACTGGGTCCTAGATTTCCTGACTGAGAGACCTCAGTTAGTCAGGATAGGTAATAACATCTCCAGCACCACCACACTGAGCACCGGCGCCCCTGGGGCTGTGTGCTCAGTCCGCTGCTGTTTCCTTTGCTGACTCATGACTGTACTGCAAAGTACAGCTCAAACCGCATCATCAAGTTTGCTGATGACACGACTGTGGTGGGTCTGATCAGCAAGAATAATGAGTCAGCGAACAGAGAGGAGGTGCAGCGGCTAATAGACTGGTGCGGAACCAATAACTTGTCTCTGAATGTAGACAAAACTAAGGAGATGGTTGTTGATTTCCAGAGAGTGCAAGGTGACCATCGCCCACTTAACATCACTGGCTCTGCTGTGGAAATCGTCACGAGCACCAAGTTCCTCGGTGTCCACATCACAGAGAACCTCACCTGGTCCCTCGACACCAACTTTATAACCAAGACAGCCCAGCAGCACCTCTACTTCCTGCGGAGACTGAAGAAGGCTCATCTCCCCCCTCCCATCCTCACCATGTTCTACAGGGGGACTGTGGAGAGCATCCTGAGCAGCTGCATCATCGCCTCGTTTGGGAATTGCACCGCCTCCGACCGCAAGACCCTACAGCGCATAGTGAGGACAGCTGAGAAGATCATCGGGGTCTCTCTCCCCTCCATCATGGACATGTACACCACACGTTGTATCCGGAAAGCCACCAGGACGACCCCATCCATCCCACACACAGACTTTTTTCACTGCTGCCCTCTGGCAGAAGGTACCGGAGCATCTGTGCCATCACTGCACTACACTGTTTTACTACCTCAGCAACTGCTGTGCTCACATATGTTATCTGACAGCGTAAACTCACAAATCACAGCATACGGTTTACTGCAAATTTACACGCTTAATGTCTTTTTACTTAGAAATATATAAATGAAAACATGCATTCATAAGCATGAACAAAGAGATGTTTAAATTTATTGGAAAAAAGGGTGTGAATATTTGTTTCCCCTCTTGTAGTTTGCATATACAACACTGAAGATGACAACAACCTTATTTGTAGCTTGTTTTGTTTGTGTGCTGTTTGTGAGTGTGTGTATGTAAGTCGTACAGAGAGAATCTGTCTGTGCATCATGTGATTATGATCACATGATTATTACATTTCTTTTTTAGCTGACCACAATTGGATGCATTTTTATCAGTTGAGGTGAGCCAAACAAATGTGATATATATATATATATATATATATATATATATATATATATATATATATATATATATATAGAGAGAGAGAGAGAGAGAGACATAATTGACCATACAAAAGCAAAAAAGCTGTAACTTGTTGCTCTAACACCTTTAGAAAGCAGATGCAAGTAAGTTTGTTTATTTGATGTTTGTTAATAACACCTTTAGAGGGAGGTGGTGAGTGACGTTTGTTTATTTGATGTTTGTTAATAACATCTTTAGAGGGAGGTGGTGAGTGACATTTGTTTATTTGATGTTTGTTAATAACACCTTTAGAGGGCAGCGTCATCAGTTTGGAGCTACTAAGTATCAAAATCTAGGAAGCCAGAATGCTTAACAGGCCACCTTAGGCTTTGATTTGTCGGATACAATGATAAAAAAAAAAAAAATAAATAACTACACAATTAACAATTAACTACATAGCAATTAATTATTAGATAAAATTTCATGTTCGTGACAGGCCTAGTATGTGTATGTGTGGGCTACCAAATAGCACTGTCTTTAAGAAGCTCATATTTTAAACAAACTGAAAAGGTGTACAAACCTTTCGCTGATGACGGAAGCAGCTCTCGTCTATCACAACAAATTATTTTCGACCACCAAGACTCTGCCTGCTTTTCCTCCTGTGTCTGTCCATTGCACAAATACAAACCTCTCAAATGCACCTTGTAATTTTTGTCAGTGTTGTGGAGCTGCCAGCAATATCATCACTGATCATATCAATCTGTCTGAGCCTGAGTCCTTGTGAGAATCTGTAGTAGAAAGAAATAATGTACTACACACTAATAAGACTTCTGTAGCCATGTGCGTACCTTAAAAGTATGTGTTTATAATGTATTTAGAAAAGACAGTCATATATTGCTATTTTTCATTATACAAAAATACAGTATATCACCTGTAAATATACTTCATCCAACTGAAGAGAAATGATTTAGACTTTTCAAACAGGGAGCCAGCTCTGATAGTTTTTGAGACTCTTCCATGACCTGTTCTTTTACAGCACATGTGAACATGCCAAACATATATCATTGTGTTTTTCTACATTACACCTTGTTGTGATATATTGCACACACTTCACACTGCATTACTAATAATGATTTAGCAGCAATTAAACATGCCTTTAGATTTATTAATTTATTCATTAGTAGTAGTAGTAGTAGTAGTAGTAGTGTTTATGATAATCTTATATAAGTGTGATGTTCTGTTCAATGGAAATTAGCAGGCCATATCATATATCAGACATACTAATCCTTTCATTTTCATTTTGTGGTGGCAGAGAATGCATCTGATCTTCTCGTTTAGAAGGTGTTTCTTCTGCAACCACTTAATTAACTTCAGTGTCTTGCTTTTTATTTGTTTTCCTTCAATCCGGGCCCGCAACTTCATTTCCAGAGACATTCTGCTGAGGGAGTACACACTGACAATTAACAAAAATATGCCTGAAATACCTTTATGATGCAAGCTTTTCAGTTTTTTGGTATAATTTAATTTTTCACTTTATATGGTAAAACTGTTCACACTAGAAAGACTACACATTAAAATGCAATATAATAGAGTCCAGAATCCAAAATAATCAAATGTGTCCACAGTGGGGAGGGAAAAAAAAAAGAATGAATTAATAAATAGATTTTTGATAATAAAATGAAACTAATTTATGAGAACTCTTGCAATAACAACCAGAAATGGAGTGAAGTTAGCCCTGCGTTGTGCACACAAGTACTTTGAAAAATATGGGTACTATAGCATTTATATAGAATAGTATTGCTGAATTGAAGTAAGTGCATACCATAGCAATGCATTGGCTCATGTCACCCTTTACTTTATTTATTGCATCTATTCTGCTGTTTAAAAAGGTCATTCAGGTTTAATATTTTTTTAAGATTACCTGTTGTGGATGTCTCTTAGTGCAGATTATATGGTGCCATCTGCTTCCAGTCGATTTAGGTGAAGAAAATACAAACCACGATTTTGGCGCTAGAAAGTAAAGATCCAACCACAGACGATGATATGGAAACATCCAATCACAGGCAACCTTGTTGATGACGCGTGCTACCGCCGCACCTGGGCTTGGCCGTAGACATCTTTTTTTTCTGAAGAATCATGGACAATCTAAATGGAAAGAATCGTGTTCCTCTGCAACCTCTGCTGCCAGTACTCATCCAAAGAGGGTTCGAAGGCATCAGCAGATGAGCCAAGTCTCAACAGATGAGCGAGAAAGTAAGTTTTTCGTATTGTTTTATTGTTGTCCATCAGCTAATTAAACTATTTTGTAGCTGTCTAACGTTACCTGACCTTACTTGGCTGGGTAGCAGTTAGCTACCTAGCTAGTTCGCCACAGAGGTTGCTAAGCTAGCCAACTAGCTAATTTTAGCTAACATGCTTAGCGGTTTTCCTGCATATGTTGTATATTTTAGTGCCACTGAAGTGAAATAGCTTTCCAAAGAGGCAAATAAGCGAACGTATTCATCCATAGTTTGGTTTTGTAGATATGTTTAGTTTGTTTTTCGCACCAAAATCACATGTTGAAATATTAGGAATGTAACGGTAGTGCTTTGCAAATGCATTGTGCTTCCTGTCCACAACTTCTAGCCTATGTTTTTGTAATGAACTATGTTAACAATGATAATGATAATAGTAATAACAATAATTACCATAATATCATTATGCCTCAGTTTTAAGGTGTATATGTTTCTATTTAACCTAAAAAGTGTTCACATAAGCTTTGAAACAGTTAATATGGCAGAGTTTGGATTTGTGTTTAAATATGTTGCAGAATTTAATTTTTAAAGGAAATTGACACTTTGCTAGATGTTGCACCAATTTTGAAACAGATCCATTGTGAAAATATATATATATATATATATATATACATATATGTGTATATATATATATATATATATATATATATATATATATATATATATATATATGTATATATATATATATATATATATATATATATATATATATATATATATATATATATAATTCAGGACACATTCAGCTGAAAACTGAAAGAAAGTGTTATTTTATAATCAGCATGTTGGTTAAGAGAACTAGAGGACTAATTTACTAATTTAAACAGTTTGCTATATAGGCTTATACATTGTGCACTATAGAGACTTGGTAAATATTTAGACAGATTTAAATAAAAATCTGATTTAAGGAATTTGGTGAGCAGCATTTTGTTTACTTCAAAGACATTTTTGTTTAAAGAGTAAATTACCATAATATGGGTTTATGTACTTAGTTAACTTAGTTACTACTACTAAACTACTAACTTAGTTACTAAACTACTAACTCAGTAGTTTAAATGTCAGTCTCATTTGAACTTTGTATTTTGTAGTGCAAATAAAACTATTTTTCTCATTTCTGATGTCATTGCATTTTATAGATTTTTATTGCATACATGTAAACACTTACTAAATAAGTGTAACTCATTAACAAATGGTGAAGTGTTTCACCTTTTAAAATAAGGCTCCCATTGGTGGCTGTAAGTGTTAGTACCTGATTAACAAATGGTTAAGTGTTTTACCTTTTAAAATAAGGCTCCCTTTTGGCGGTTATAAGTGTTAATAACTCATTAGCACATGATCATAGAACATTTGAGATGCCAAGAAACATCAAACCAAACAGGAAAGCCTAAAATCTGTAAATCAACAACTGCAACATTGGAAACTACATGATGGAGTAAGTAATCCCTTGGGATGTTTTAAACATGTCACCTGGAATGCTGTCCTAAAGAAGATGCCACTCAACCCCAGTGATCACAATAGGGCCTTCACACCTGGTGTACATTAACATCTGGCAGCATTATATCAATACCTATGACAATCAAGAGGAAGATGTCAGATAAATTTAGTCATTTCAGATGTTATCGTACACCTCATCATTATTGTGTTATATTACATAAACAAATATGTGATGAAGCTGACAGGTCAAATGCTGACTGATAGAGAAGACAAAGTAAGATTAGAATCCGACAAGCTCTGAAGTTTAACAGTAAAAAGGGATGTGGGCTCACTACTTGGCAAACAGCAGGCCACTGTTGCCCTTTCTATTTATGTGTTATAACTGCTTTTTTAATGATTTTAAGGTGTTTACAACCTAATTAATAACCATTAATAAACACATTTTAAACCATTTATAAACCCTTTATAAGGCTAGTCTTATTTTAAAGTAGTAGAGATTACGGAAGTATTGGATCACTTACAACTTACAAAGTATGTATAAACAGTTGGAGAAACACCCATGCTTTTAAAAGTTTAAACTGTCCCTTTGTCTTCCTCTTTCTGAATATCATAAATATATATGCAGTAAACAAATGCATAACTCTAAACATCATTCAAAGTTAATTTTAATCATATATATCATCTTTTCTTTCAGAAGCACCAAAAAACCAATGTCTTCCAAGCGTTATAATCGCTGTAGTTGCGACTTTCATAGTAAGTAGATCAACTTAATATGTTCCAAATTATTTCAGTGGAATAATGGAGAAACAAAACATTTTACTGGATTTCACTAAAACAGAATACTAAGAATGATTCTTGGAAAACTTTCTTTGAGTCCTCTCATACTGTATGTGTGCAAAATCGTAAAATGTATTGACATTTTTTGATTTCTCAACAAGGGCATAGATAACATTTTTCACTTCCATGAAGAAATGAGAATAACATTTAGAAAAATGCCTGTGAAGGTTTTCAATCATCCAGATCATTGTACTGTCTAGGTAGAATGAGCCAAAGGCCTGTAGTATAATAACACCAGGAAATCACCAATGCAAAACCATTTAAAGCGTGAACAACAGCTAATGGACCTCCCTGAAGATTTCATATCTTTAAGAGATGTGAATGTGAGTAAAGCTAAAAAATATGTTTGTGTTGTTTAAAGTAGCCAAACAACAATTGTTTAGGATTTATTAGTTTATTTTATAAACGTTTTTTTTGCCATTCACCATATTGATGTATTTAACGCTCTCATATTGGCTTTTACTTAACTTTTGATAAAAGCTCCTAAATGTATTTATTAGATATATTTATTACTTTTTATATGGAGAGCAGGAAACTACAGTGTGAAAAAGGAAACAAAACAGGCTCTTTGCCTACAGTAATAATAATAATAATAATAATAATAATAATAGATTTAGTTCAAAAACTTAATGAAGATAGACATTTTCTAGAAGTTAAACAAACAGAAATATAATCTTTTAAAGATGAATGCCACTTTAACTGCCACTACCATTAATCCAGACGTTTCAGCAGCAGAAAGAAGGAACCAGGAACAGTATTGCAGCTACCTTGTTCATAGGTAAGACAAGGCAAGGCAAGTTTATTTGTAGAGCATCTTTCATACAAAGTGGCAATTCAAATTGCTTTACACAAACAGAAAATAAAAGCCGTAGAAAGTAATACAACTTATACTATTTATGATATCTAGCACCTCAGAAAGGCTTTTGCAAGCATTATTACAAAGGCATAAGAAGTGCAGAAGAAGTAACAAATGTAATTGTGATTGTACTCTAGTCATTTTCAGCACCCTGAGTGAGGAAGAGCACCAAAAGTTACTGCTTCTACCCATTGAATAGCAGCTGTAACTAAACAGCTATGTTACTTCAAAGTACCCCAATTCCAAAAAAGTTGGGATGCTGTGTAAAATGTAAATAAAAACAGAATGCAATGATTTATAAATCTCATAGATACATAGAACACAGAACACATATCAAATGTTGAAAGTGAAACATTTTACCATTTCATGAAAAACATTAACTCATTAAGAACTTGTTGGCAGCAACGCATCTCAATATTGTATTCTTGTGATCTTCGGGCCCTCAGACGGCACTGCACTGAAAACAGGCATGATTCTGTACACACTGCATGGGCTCTGGAACACTTCCAGAAATCATTGTCTAAGAATGCAGTTTGCCATGCAATCCACAAATGCAAGTTAAAGCTGTATCATGCAAAGAAGAGGCCAAATGTCAGCACGATCCAGAAACGTTGCCATTTTGTCTGGGCCAAAGCTCATTTAAAATGGACTGAGGAAAAATGGAAAACTGTTCTGTGTTCAGATAAATCAAAATTTGAAATTCTTTTTGGAAACCACAGAGAGGAGAGGGACCATCCACAGTTTGTTATCAGCGCACAGTTAAAAAGCCTTCATCTGCATGATGTTATGGGGTTGGATAGTGCCTATGGTGTGGGCAGCTTACACATCTGGAAAGGCACTATCAATGCTGAACAGTATAGAGGTTTTAGAACAACATATGCTCCCATCCAGACAACGTCTCTTTCAGGGAAGGCCTTGCATATTTCAGCAAGACAATGCTAAACCACATACTGCATCCATCACAACAGCATGGCTTCACAGAAGAAATAGAGGCCGGGTGCTGAACTGAAAGAAGACCCAGGAATGTTGAGCAGCTAGAATCCTACATCAGACAAGAATGGGACAACATTCCTCTCCCAAAACTCCAACAACTGGTCTCCTAGCTTCCCAGACGTTTACAGACTGTTGTTAAAAGAAGAGGGGATGCTACACAATGGTAGACACGGCTCTGTCCCAACTTTTTTGCGATGTGCTGCTGCCATCAAGTTCTAAATCAGTTACTTTTTTTCATGAAATGATAAAATGTCTCACTTTCAACATCTGATGTGTGTCCTATATTCTATTGTGAATAAAACATGGCTCTATAAGATTTGCAAATCATTGCATTCTGTTTTTATTTACATTTATTTACATTTTACACAGCGTCCCAACTTTTTTGGAATTGGGGTTGTAATACCAACCTCTAAGATGTTAATTAATCCTAGGGATACCCATGGTAGCCAATTTTTAAAAAAACTCCAAAGAGTTGATAAAGCTTTGGAGAACATTCAGATGCCATAAGAATAAAAAATTCAGCAGCTAAAGATAAAAGACAATGAAAGAGTAAATAACATAATAAAAAGGGGGTTAAAAGAAATTAAAACAGATGCAGATAAAATGCATTGAAAATAAAGGAGCTTATCATATCCTGAGATCTAGCACCTCAGAAAGGCTTTTGCAAAGATAGTTACAAAAACATAATTAAAAGACAGTACAAAGTACAGTGCATAGCTCAAAATAAAAGACAATAAAATAACAGTACAATCCCATTTCCAAAAATGTTGGGACGCTGTGCAAAATGTAAATTAAAACAAAATGCAATGATGTGCAAATAATTTAAACCCTATATTTCATTGAAAATAGTACAAAGACAACATATCAAATGTTGAAACAGAAATTTTATTGTTTATTGAAAAATATTTGCCCATTTTGAATTTGATGCCAACAATACATTCCAAAAAAGTAGGGACGAGGGCAACAAAAGGCTGGTAAATTTGTGTAATGCCAAAAAACACCTGGTGGTTGATTGGCAACAGGTCAGTAACATGATTATGTAAAAAGCATCTCAGAGAGGCTGAGTCTTTCAGAAGTAAAGATGATGGGTTCACCACTTTGTGAAAGACTACACAATCAAATAGTGCAACAATTCAAGAATGACGTTTTTCAACATAGAAGAGCAAAGAACTTTTGCTTTTCATCATCTATGGTACCTAATAACATTAAAAGATTCAGAGAATCTGGGGAAATCTCTGTATGCAAACAGAGTGCATCACTGCATTCTATTTTATTCATATTTTGCACAGCGTCCCAACTTTGTAAAATAAAGAGTTAAAGACAATTAAAATATCGCTAAGATAAAGTGAAAATTTAACTTAAAAGGCAAAAAATAAAAGACACTCATAGCAGCTAAAATAAGGGATTGAAAGAAATTAAAATCGTGATTGAGATAAGGTGCAACGCTAAACAAAGGCACAAGAAAACAAGAACTTTTTCAATCTGGACTTATTGATGGCTACATTCGGAGCAAATCTCACCTCATCTGGGAGTCTTTGCTCCTCACTACTAAATACAATCACCTCTGTCTTTTCTTTATTTAGTTGGAGAAAGCTTTTTTTCATCCAGTCATTTATTGACTCTGGGCAATGACATCAAGTGTCAGTGGGACTGTAGTCATCAGGCAAGAGAGCTCTGGGTGTCGTATGCATAGCTATGGAAAAATATTTTATAATTATTACGAATTCGACTCAGTGCTAGCATGTAAAAGATTGAACAGTAGGGGCCCAGGAATGGATCCTTGTGGAACACCACAGGTCAACATTTCCCATTTATATTCGTAGTTGTTGACTGCAATGAAGTAGCTCCTATCTTACAAATATGATGGGAACCAGCAAACAACAGTTCTGGAAAGCTCTTCCGAGTCTTCCAGTCTGTTAAAAAGAACATTATGATCAGCAATATCAGATGCAGCGCTAAGATCAAGAAGCACTAGCACAGATATTTTACCAGCATCGGTGTTCATATGAATGTCATTTAAGGCATTTATAAGGGCAGTCTCTGTGCTGTGATGTGAACGGAAATCAGACTGGAAGTCTTTATTATCCCAAGTATTCATTTAAGAATTTGCTGAGCTTACATATGAAAGGGAAATTAGAAATACATCAATAATTTTTAAGGGACAGAGACATGTAGATTGTTCTTTATTAGACGAGGCTTAGTCACAGCAGTTTTCAGCGGCCCAGGGAAAATGCCTGAAAGGAGTGATCCATTTACTATTTGCAATAAATAGTAGTGTTGCTAGCCGGTCTGAGCTTTAGGATTTTATTCTTAAAGAACGCTACAAATCCATTACTTTTCTCCACAGAAGGTTCTGGGTGTACCTGTGCTGGTGGGTGTCAAAACTTGTAAATAAGATGCAGGCATAAATAATGTTCTTTTTAATAAGGTCAGGGAAGTAAGACTGCCTGGCTTTATGTACTTCTAAGTTGTAGTTATTTAGTATTTATCTTTATAAATATCAACGTGAATTTGAAGTTTAGTGCATCATCATCTAGCTTTCCTGCATTTACTTTTATGGATTTTTACTACCAGGCTACATTGCCATGGTGCTTTCTGCCTACCAGAAACAGTTTTGGTTTTCACAGGTGCTAAAGCATCAAAACCATTCAAGATGAAGGGTTAAACACACAAGCAGCTGGTTTTATCCACTCTTGCTAGTGCGTCACTTCCTGTGACATAGTTTCCTGTTTTTTTAAGTTACTGGAGGGAGTGTTTGTTGTTTTTCTGTCCTGTATTTTGCTCTATTTTGCTAGTTTGCTATGTTGCATATTACTCACAATTAATTACAACCACCGACCTTTGAAAGTCACTGCTTCTCTCATCGGATTCGCAAGTCCCCTGGAAAGGCCTCAACTCAGCCGACGAAACAACGTGAGTATCAGTATGGCAGGCCGTTTAGTTATGCTTCTCTCTCCATCTACTAGCTTTGTTTGTGAGAAGTGCAAGTTAGTTTCATGTTTGACAGAGAAGATTATACAGTTAGAGGTGTGCATCCAGAAGTTAGAAAAGAGCAGGTCTAGTCAGCAGGGCTCAGACTCGCTGGGGGGCGCTGCTCTCATTTCATGTACCATAGCTTGTACTCTATCAGATAGCCGTCAGTGTTGGACAGTCAGTTGCTGACAAACCAGGGCCAAGGCCAGGCAGCAGACAAACAGGGTAAACCGACTGTCTGTGAGCAGCCTTGAGACGCCACATAGGTTCCACCCAATTGAGATAGTGTCTGTTCCCTGAATAAAACAAAGCATCAAAATTTCTCAAAAAGTTTGCTCCAGTAACTTGATTAATATCAGACCAGTTATACCAGTTTGCAGTGACAGCACCTTTGGTCTAAAACTAGGACTGCTTAACATAAGATCTCTTACATCTAAGGCCGTCATTGTAAATCAAATTATTACAAGATCCACTAAGTAAGGCATTTATATCTATCTTAGACTCTGTATGTTTCACTCAAAACGTAAAGGGGCCACTCATTTTTGCAGCGACACTTTAGACTTAATTTTGACCTTTGGTGTAAACATAGATCATTTAGCCATTCTCCCTCAGAGCACAGCAGTCTCAGATCATTACTGATCTCATATGAAATTCACTTTAGTGTTAATGTACGTTCATCACCATGTTATCGTGTTAAGTGGACTATAACATCCTACAGCTAGTAGCTTTATCAGAAACCTTCCACAATTATCAGCTTCTATCAGCTGTCCATTTACTCCTACCGAATTAGATATTATGACCAAATGCTTAGATACGTTTCGATCTACTCTAGCTAGTGTGGCAGCATTTGAGACATTTGGCATTTGGCATAGACCACTCTATATTATTAGATAGACTAGAAAACCTTGTAGGGGTAACAGGAATAGCCTTTTCCTGGTTCAGATCTTACCTGACTGATTGCTATCAGTTTGTAAATGTAAACAGTGAATCATCTGTCCTCACAAAAGTAAAGTATGGTGTTCCACAAGGCTCTGTTTTAGGACCTATATTATTCACAATATATATGCTACCACTGAGCACCATTATCAGTGAACACGGCATTCATTTCCACTGCTATGCTGATGACACACAGTTATATATATCAAGCAAACCAGATGACAAACTTCAACTTAGCAAGATTGAGAACTGTATAAAAGACATAAAAGACTTTCTCCTACTTAACTCAGATAAAACCAAGGTTCTGATTCTTGGTCCAAAAGCTGCTAGAAACAAAATGTCTAATTTTACACTTAAACTTAACAATTTCTCAGGTACCCCTCAGTACCTGAGTGAACTTCTCTCATACTATGAACCATCATGCCTACATAGATCACAAGGTGCTGGCTTACTATTAGTACCTAGAATTAATAAAGTTACGCCAGGGGGGAGAGCCTTCTTATACAAAGCCCCCCAGCTTTGGAATAATCTTCCAGTCAGTGTCCGCGACTCACACACAGCCTCAGTCTTTAAGTCTAGGCTAAAAACTTACTTATTTAGTCAAGCGTTTGGTAATTAGTTAGATAAAAGGTGCAGATCTGGGGGTTCATGGTCATAGAGTACTATGATAAACTGGGAGTGTTGGTGCTGTCGTCCCGCTGCTCTCACGCATTCATTCAAGTTTGCTGACAGTGGAGTGGAGGGGCGCCGACATCTCAGGGAGCCCTTATGTCTCTGTTACCTTTTTGGTTTCTCCCTTTTAGTTAGGCTGTTATAGCTTGACCTGCCGGAGTGTCTGCTGCTCTGCACTGTAATCTGTGATCAGTCACTCTTAACAGAACTAACTCTCTGTGTGTTTTCGTTTTCATTGCCGAGTTGAACAACTCCACATCCTGTGCGGTCAGATGCTGTTGCTTCTTCTGCTTTGATCGGGTGCCCACTGCTCGCCAGCCTTCTGGACCATTTCAGCCTTCTGGACTGTTTCAGCCTTCTGCACCATTTTGACCACAATTGAGCTTCACGCTGTATAGCGCTGTGCAAACCTCACCTGCATGAACTGACCATAATGATGCTGCTGCTGCTGCTACTTAAACCAAAACTAATCTAATTAACCATTGCTCCGCCTGTTTTCCCCGTTTTGTACTAATGCTGTTTACTATCTGGTGTCGACCAGAGGAGGATGGTTTCCCCTTCTGAGTCTTGGTTCCTCTCAAGGTTTCTTCCTCTTGCTCTTAGGGAGTTTTTCCTTGCCACTGACGCTCATTGGGGCTTGGAACCGGATTTTTCTTTAAAGCTGCTTTGTGACAACACCTGTTGCAAAATGCGCTATATAAATAAATTTTGCCTTGACTTGACAATTTTAGAATTAAGGTTGTTAAGAACATTCTTAGGGGAAGCCAGACATTTTGCATGGTATTTTATCCAATCTGTTCTTAAGCTGTAGAGGTGGCAATAGCTTAGCACTGTTAGCATTGGCATTAGCTGACTGCGCTACCGTAGCACTGACCAGAGTGGAGGAGGCTAGCATGGCCATGTGTAATGCCTGTGACAGCACTGCACTGTAAAAATATGTTAACACATTCTCTACAGAGAACACAATTAAATATGGGACTTTGCCTACAAATTTTAATGAACAATTTCTATTTATTGGAATTTAAAATATAGAAAAAGTAAAACATAAAATGAGGCTGTGTGGTTTGGAGACCCTGCTCCAGTAGCGGTTAGTTTCAAGCTGAGACAATAGGTAAAATGCAAATAAATAGAAACTGGGGATTTCCAAAATTTACTTTGACTTGTATTTCACTGTGGACAGTATGAACACAAGATACTTTATGTTTTGTCAGGTCAACTTTATTTCCTTTGTAAATATACATCCATTCCTGCTGTTCAGGCCTGCAACACCTTCCAAAAAAAGTTGGGACAGGGCTAGTAATGAGGTAAAATAATTAAATAATGATATGATTTGAAACAGGTGATGCCAACTGGTGATTGTAATAATAATTTTGTACAAAAGCAGCTTCCAGGAAAGGCCTATTCCTTTAGGAGTAAAGATGGCTGAGGACACTAGTCTACCAACAAATGCATGAGAAAATTATTCAAATGTTTAAAAACAGTAGGTAGAAAAGAATTTGGACATTTCACCCTCTACGGTGCATAAAATAAATAAAAGATTCAAGGAATCTGGAGGAATTTCAGTGCATAAAGTTCCAGTCAGTTCTTTTTTTAGAAGAAAAGGATGCCGTGTGCTCTGGACCAAAGATGGAAAGGACCATCCAGATTGATTCAAAGAGTCCAAAAGCCAGGGTTTGTAATGGTATGGGGCTGTGTCAGTGCCTTTGGCAAAGGTAACTTAGACTTCTGTGATGGCACCATTAATGCTACATAGGTATTTTTGGAGCTACATTTGCTGCCTTCAAGAAGGCATCTTTTCCAGGGACGCTCATGCATATTTCAATGAGAATACAAAACCACATTCTGCACACATTACAAAGGCATAGCCACAGAAGAAGAGGGTGTAGGTGCTGGACAGGCCTGCTTGCAGACCTGACCTGCCCCTGTTAGAGAATGTGTGGCGCGTTTTTAATATACAAAATGCTAAATGAAGACTCTGTACTGTTTGTCATGAAAAACATTAACTCATTTAGAACTTGATGGCAGCAAGGTATCTCAAAATAGTTGGGACAGGGCCATATCTGCCATAGAGTAGCATCACCTCTTCTTTTAACAACAGTCTGTAAATGTCTGGGAAGTGAGAAAACCAGGGGCTGGGGTTTTGAGAAAGGAATGTTGTCCCATTCTTGTTTGATGTAGGATTCAAGCTGCTCAACAGTCCTGGGTCTTCTTTGCTGGATTTTTCGTTTCATGATGCACCAAATGTTTTCTGTTGGTGAAAGGTCTGGACTGCAGGCAGCCAGTCCAGCACCCAGACTCTTCTTCTTCTGCGAAGCCATGTTGTTGTGATGGATGCAATATGTGGTTTAGCATTGTCTTGTTAAAATATGCAAGGCCTTGCCTGAAAGAGACGTTGTCTGGATGGGAGCTGGATGTTGTTCTAAAACCTCTATATACTGTTCAGCATTGATAGAGCCTTGATGGTAGGGGAGCCATGTGATCTCCCACTGACTCATTGGAGTTGGAGTCCTCTACGCAGTCAACATACTCAAGTGACACTGCAGGAGAAAGGGAGCAGACAGAGGAAGTGTCCTCGGCAGGAGGCGTCCACCCCACCCCCAAGGAGTCTGGTGCACCTGAGGGACAAGGGCGACCATGACAACTGGCAACCACACTGCCGGGGACGACTTCGGAACCACCAGTGCTGACAAAGTACTGGACCAATGAAAAATTCTTAGGATGACCCCGAGGACGACCACAGATGTGACCCCTATGGGCCTCACCAGGTTGGCTCCTGGCACATACCCTGAGACGAGGGGCTGATTTATCAAGATGTAGATGATGGAACCACCACCAGACCAGGATCCAGGACATCTTGAGCTGCCACCCAGCAATGCTTCTCAGGACCATACCCCTCCCAGTTCACCAGGTATTACAAATTACCTCCTCTCCAGCTAGAGTCCAGCAACCTATGAACAGCATAGACTGGGGCTCCATCGACTACCACCAGTGGCGGTGGTTGTTCGTCGGGTGTGGCCTTGTCCGACGGACCTGGAACAACAGGCTTAAGGAGGGAAACATGAAGCATGAGACACGGTATTGTTTGGGGAAATCAAGTTTATAAGTTAACACATTCACTCTTTCCAAAATTTTGAATGGGCCAAATTATTAAAGTGTGGGTTTTCTGCAGCCCCCCTCAAACCTGAAGTCCCCATACACGGCCTCCATGTTGGTACGTAGGGGTGTTACTCCTATAGTGATCAGCCTGGTACTTAGTCCTCCTCAGTACCTGTTCAATTCACTCCTCTTCATCCATTCATTCACAACCGGCACATTTGTGGTCACCACAGTCCATGCATAAGTGGAGGCTGATAGCCTAGCACACACTGAAATGGTGCGAGTCCAGTAGTTGAACTGATGAGTGAGTTCTATGCAATTTCAGCCCAAGGTAAGAATCAAGCCAATCAGACTGATTCTCATGACAGTACAGTCTAAGAAATTTACAGAGTTCCTGATTGGCCCTTGTGCCTGGTGGCCGGGCAGCCCACGTAACCTGGCCGGGTTCAGCCCGAAGAGGCAACGTGGGGGGACCATGTGGGCCCACCACCTGCAAGGTCCAGCATGGGGGAGTGTTGCAGTGCCATATAGGCAGTGGGAGATTGCAGGGGGGCCCTTGGTGGCCTAGGCCCCTGTGGCAGAAACTGGCTCTTGGTACGTGAAATGTAACCTCACTGGGGGGGAAGGAGCCGGAGCTTGTGCGGGAGGTTGAGAGGTACCAACTAGATATAGTTGGGCTCACCTCCACCCACAGTATCGGCTCTGGAACCAAACTCCTGGATAGGGGTTGGTCTCTCTCCTACTCCAGGGTTCCACAAGGTGAGAGGTGCCGGGCGGGTGTGGGGATACTCACGAGTCCCCGGCTGGCGGCAGTGCAGTTGGAGTTTGTCCCGGTGGACAAGAGAGTCGCCTCAATGTGTATTAAAATCGCAGAGAGGAAAATTCTGACTGTTGTGTGTGCTTATGCACCAAACAACAGGTCGGAGTATTCGGCCTTCTTGGAGCAAGTGGGCGGGGTTCTGGAAAGGGTCCCGCCTACAGACTCCATAGTCTTACTGGGAGACTTCAATGCTCATGTTGGCAATGACTGGGAGACCTGGAGAGGCGTGATTGGGAAGAACGGCCTGCCCGATCTAAACCCGAATGGTGAATTGTTATTGGACTTCTGTGCCAGGCATGGATTGTCCATAACGAACACCAAATTCGAACACAAGGATGTTCATAAGTGTACATGGTACCAGAGCTCCTTGGGTCAAAGGTCAATGATTGACTTTGTTGTCGTTTCATCTGACTTGGGACCATATGTTCTGGACACTCGGGTGAAGAGAGGTGCTGAGCTGTCAACTGATCACCATCTGGTGGTGAGTTGGATCAGATGGCAGGGAAGACTGAGGGTTAGACCCGGTAGGCCCAAGCAAATAGTGAGTGTGTGCTGGGAACGACTGTCGGAGGCCCCTGTTTGGATTGATTTTAACTCCCACCTCCGGGAGAGCTTTTCTCATGTCCCGGAGGAGGTAGGGGACATAGAGTCTGAATGGACCCTGTTCAAAACCTCCATTGTGGAAGCTGCCAGGCGTAGCTGTGGCCAAAAGCTTGTTGGTGCCTGTCATGGCGGTAACCCAAGAACCCCCTGGTGGACACCGGTGGTGAGGGAGGCCATCAAGCTGAAGAAAGAGGTCTTTAGGGACTGGATGGCCCAAAGGACTCCCGATTCAGCAGATAGGTACCGACAGGCAAAGAAGGTGGCAGCTGCAACAGTGGCAGAAGCAAAATCCCGGGCGTGGGAGGAGTTTGGTGAGGCCATGGAAAAAGACTTTCGGTCAGCCTCGAGGAGGTTCTGGACAACTGTCCGGCAACTCAGGAGCGGTCGGGGTGGCTGCACCCAGGCTGTATTCAGCAGGGGTGGAGAAACTCTGACTTCAAATGAGGATATTGTCGGTCGGTGGAAAGAGCACTTTGAGGAACTCCTTAATGCGGGAGACATGCCTCCCTCATGGGAGTCAGGGCCAGAGGCCTCTGGCGTGTCAAGCTCCATTTCCCTGGTGGAGGTCACTGAGGTAGTTGGCAAGCTCTTCAGTGGCAAGGCACCGGAGGTGGATGAGATTCATCCGGAGATGCTTAAGGCTCTGGATATTGTGGGGCTGTCGTGGCTGACATGCCTCTGCAATAGTGCATGGACCTCGGGAACAGTACCCTTGGACTGGCAGACCGGGGTGGTGGTCCCTATTTTCAAGAAAGGGGACCGGAGGGTGTGTGCCAACTATCGGGGTATCACACTGCTCAGCCTCCCTGGGAAAGTCTATGCCAAGGTGCTGGAAAGGAGACTTCGACCGATAGTTGAACCTCTGATTGAGGAGGAACAATGCGGATTCCGTCCTGGCTGTGGAACAATGGACCAGCTTTTCACCCTCTCACGGATTGTTGAGGGGGCATGGGAGTTTGCCAACCCAGTCTACATGTGTTTTGTGGATTTGGAGAAGGCTTACGACCGTGTTCCCCGAGATATCTTGTGGGAGGTCCTCCGGGAGTATGGGGTGCCGGGGGTACTACTCCAGGCCATTCAATCTCTGTACACCCGGAGTGAGAGCTGTGTTCGTATACTCGGCATTAAGTCGGACTCTTTCAGTGTTAGCGTTGGACTCCGCCAGGGTTGTGCCCTGTCTCCACTCCTGTTTGTGATATTCATGGACAGGGTGTCAAGGCGTAGCCGGGGTCAGGAAGGCATTATGTGTGGAGGCCAGAGGGCTATTTGCGGATGGTGTTGTTCTTTTGGCTGGATCACATGGATGCCTCCAGCGCGCACTGGAGCAGTTTGCAGCTGAGTGTGAAGCGGTTGTTATGCGGATCAGCACCTCCAAGTCTGGGTCCATGGTCTTAGCCCGGAAAAGGATGGTATGCCCACTCCAGGTAAGGGGAAAGGACTTGCCCCAGGTGGAGGAGTTTAAGTATCTCGGGGTCTTCCTAGGACCCGCTGGAGGGATTATATCTCCAGGTTGGCCTGGGTGCGGCTTGGGGTCCCCGGGAATGAGCTGGAGGAAGTTGCGGGGGACAGGGTCATCTGGGATTCTCTGCTCTCCCAACTGCTACCGCGACCCTATCTGGACTAAGCGGTTAACGATGATGATGATGATGATGATGATTGGCCCTTTCACACTGCCCATTAGCCAGGGGGTAATATCCCGAAGAGAGGCTAACATTAACACCAATGTGCTCAAAAACTGTGGGGGACTAGGTGGGCATTCAAGAGCTCAGTCTATCTCCTTGTCTAATAGTAGCCACTATGCACTCAGGGGCAATAATGTTCCCTGGCTTGGGGCTGGGCTTGATGAGGGTTGAGACATTTAGCATTACATAAGTATTCAAGGTTCTTGTGATCGGTCAAAACAAGGAATGGGTGTTTGGCACCCTCCAGCCAATGTTGCCATTCTTCTAATGCCGATTTGCTGGCTAGGAGCTCCTGATCGCCAATAACATCATTTTGTTCTGCTGAAGTCAGTTTATGAGAAAAAAAAAATGTGACTGGATGAAGCTTATTTGTACTACCAGAGTTTGTGACGGAACAGCTCCTACTTCTATGTCGGAAGCATAAACTTTTACTGCAAAAGGCCTTTCAGGGTCAGGGTCAACTAAGATGGGTACAGAAGTGAAAGCTTCTTTCAATTTGTGAAAAGCCATGTCTGCATGAGGTTCCATGCTAACCGTTTTGGCACCCCTTTCAGAAGTGAAGTCAGAGGGGCAGCCAAAGAACTATAATTTCTGAAGAAACGCCTGTAGTGGCGAATCCTAGGAATTGGCAAATCCTAGGAATTGTTGAAGCTCTTTATTAGTAGTGGGGAAAGGCCAATTATTAATGGCATCTACTTTGTGATCATCCATGATCTCCCTTTCTGGACTAATAACACACCCTAAAAACGAGATTCTATGCACATGAAATTTGAACGTGTTGAACATGGGACTTGACTATCACATGAATAAACCAGAATATCATCTAAATAGGCAATATCAAATTTCCCAAGCATGTCTCCGGGTATGTCATTCATGAAAGATTGAAAGACAGAGGGCGCTATTGCCAGACGAAACGGCATTACCAAGTCCTCATAGTGGCCATTGCTAGTGGAGAAAGCTGTCTTCCACTCGTCCCCTTCCTTTATACAAATAAAGTTATATGTGCTACGTAGACCTAGTTCAGTGAAAACTGTGGCACCATTGAGTTGCTCTAGAGCTGCCGGTACTAATGGCAGTAGATAGGGATAACATTTAGTGATCTGGTTTAGTTCATGGTAGTCTAAGTGCACTGTCTTTTTTTTCTACAAAGAAGAAACCAGCAGACATGGGTGATGTAGATGGACAAATAAAACTCTGTTGTAGAGCTTCTTTAATATATTTTTCCATAGTCTGGTTCTCTGCTTGTGTAAGGGGATAAACTCTGGCTTTAGGAAGATTCGCTCCTATATAGTTCTATAGTGCTGTCATTGGGATGATGTGGGGGAAGTTTGGAGGCTTTGATTTTGCTAAAAACTTCCTGTAGGTCAAGATATTCAGAAGGAAACTATGTTTTAGATTCAATGTTGGAGCTTTCAGTGGAGCTAGATTGAAGCACTACTTGGGGTCTATGAAGGCAATTCTCAAAACAGTAAGGGGACCATGACAGCACTTCCCCCTCGGCCCATGAAATAAGTGGGTCATGTCTCCTTAAGCAGGATAAGCCTAAAATGACTGAATATTCAGAAGAATCAATGACAAACAGACTAATATTCTCTGTGTGAAGAGCGCTAGCTGTGAGGTTAACAGGCACTGTTATTTTAGACAATACTCCAGCTTGCTAGCATGTAGCTTTACACACACAGAAGTGCTGCAGGTTTGTAGTTGGACTGAATCTTTATTTTATTTTTGAGATTGAGAAAAAAATCTAATGAATGCAATCTGGCAGAAAGTAGCCAGCTAACACATATCTATCAATATATTCCTAAGAGTAAAAATATGCTGTTTCCACAGGTACAATTATTATTGCATGATTCAGCTCAGATTCAAGATACTGTAGGCTTGATCTACTTTCTTCAGTTTGTACCCACATACTGGAAAACAACCTCCTCCCCTGAATAAATGACAAACTGTTCAAATCAATTTCACAGTGTACAGTGATATTGTGCTACATAACATACAAGTATACAAAGGTAAGTACTCAGTCTTCTAATTTCCTTCCATCAAACATTCTGTGCAATGCAATATTGATTTTAGATTTACAAAATTATATTCAAGTGTGTATTTTCAGATACAACTTTAAATGCTTTTAAGTGCCCACCTCTAAACTGACTTTTATACTTATGTTTCCTTTTAGAAGAATCGAAGGAGAGACCGTGAAGGTAAGAACATCTAATTAATACAATGCAGCCACATTTTTAAAATACAAAGCAATCTCAGCTGGGCTCATAATTTATTGACAAAGTTTTCCTGAAAACTGACATCTTAGTGTTAATGAAGTATGGTGCTATATCCCTGAAAAGAAGGCAACAAAAGACATAAAACTCCAGCATTATGTTTCTTCTTTCTTGTTTTATTGATTATGAATAAAACTAGTGAGAGCTCACCCTTCTTCAGAACCACCAACCTGCACAGTGCCATATTGTTCTTTGGCAATGAGCTCTCACATACTAAATAAAAAGGACATAATATTTGGAATGTATTAAAACAAATTCTTGTTGAGTGTCAAAATCTAAATAAATCCAGTGAGTAGATTCTCATCTTAGTAACTTAATTTATTTTGTTGATAAGTTCTAAAGCCACATACATTTTTACAGTGTTGACAGAACATATGTCTCAGTACATCTCTGAGCAGCCACATTAGCATTAGCACATTTAAAGTTCAATGATCTTTATGGTCCTGTAGGGCAAGACTACTTTTTCTTCCTGCAGGTTTTCTTAACAGATATGTTTTTTTTTTTTTTCATATAGCACAATTCATGTGAATAAAAAAGACTCATAGGCTTTGTTAGGATTATCATTTGTATAAACTTCACTCCAGTTTTGTTTCCTTAAGTCCTCCTTGAGGGCAGCGATAGCTTCTGGTGTTCTGTGTCAAATCAGTGTTTGACCTTTAAAGTGTTTAAAGAATCCTGAAAAATGGACAGGAAGGTGGTGACTAAAGTCATTACTGAGCAGTCCACTTACTATTTTGCTCTCAATTTTGTACATAAAAGCTGACAGTTTTAAAGGTTCTATCGAGACATTTATTCTGTGTTCTAAATTGTTCTTTGATGTCTATGTAGAAGTTGTGTCTCTGGTTGGGGTGAAAAATGGCCAAATTACACACCCATATACAACCCTGTGATTTGGTGTTAAAATGAAACGAACTGTTTTCCCTTTCTGCAGGGCTCATGAATACTTTGAATACTTTAATGAAGTCTACTCTGATTTGCTGGTTTACAGTGAGGCACCGCAATGGCTTAGACACAGGCAGGGAAATAAAATGAGCCTCCATGTAAATAAGCTAGGTCGCTATACTATTTAGTTCGCTATGCTAGTTACTTGGAGCATGCTAGTAGCTTATGTTACTTATGCTAGCTACTTGCTTTTGTTCTCAACAACAACATAAAGTAAATTAAGATTGTTAGCTCGCTATGAAGCATTCAGTTTAAGATGATCTGGCTTCAACCATCAAAAAGTGCATGAAATCACACAGCATGGCTGCTACTTACAGGTTCTGGTTGGGGTTGTTATGCTAAAGCTGGAACTGCTGCTCTCTTCAGTCTGAAATGCTGAGCAAAACTGCTCAATATTGTTCAAGGTTTGATAAACTATCTGGAGTTAAATTTGCAGAGCAAACTAACAACTTTGAATTAAAGTTGTCCTGGATTCTGTTAAAGATGTGGGAGCTGAAGTTGTTTTCCTATTCACCCGCTTGTTATGTAAATTTCAAATTCACCTTAAAAGGTTGCATTCTGACACCTGTACAAGCTGTAGAATTTAAGGTGGAAGATTCTATTAAGAAGATGGTGAATAGGAAGGCAACTTCAGTCTTGTTTAAATATGAATATCAGCCATGCCCATTGACAGTTAAGTACCTTGGGAAAGGTATGAAAAGTACAGACATCTTTCAGAGTCTGGAACAGTATAATTTCTTCAAATAGCCTGCCATTTTCATTGTTGTTGCTCTGTTGTTGTTTTGCTGGGCTAGGACATGGGCTGGTGTATGTAAATTTTAGGTGCATAAATATTAATGAGTCAAGACTCTTATGTAATAGGTTAGGATTTTGGAATTGGCCCATTTTACCAGCATTTTTGCAAATACACAATTTGTATTTGAAGTAGGAGACAAAAAAAGCATTTTTGGTTCTTAGTATGTCAGTTCCATGTGCCAAACTCTCCTCATTCAACCATGCTAATGTAAATACAGTTTTCCATTCTACAGCATATTTAAATAAATGTGGACAATTTCAAATAAAAGCTGAGAGCTTTAAAATAAAATTGGCCACTTTAAATAAAAATTGACGTATTTAAAGAAAGCTGTCAATTAAAAAAGTTTTAAATAAAAGCTGACAGTTTTAAAAACAATGGACATCTTTAAATAAAACAAGAAATCTTTAAATAAAACAACACATATTTAAATAAAAGCTGACAGCTTTAAATAAAAGTTGACAGTTTTAAATATAAATTGACAGCTTTAAATTAAAATTAAAAGTAGGCATCTAAATTATAGCTGACAGCTTTAAACAAAAGATACCCAATTAAAAATAAAAGTTTACACCTAAAAATTGACTAATTTAACTACAAGTTTACAGTTTTACATAAAAGTTGACAGCTTTAAATAAAACAAAACACGTTTAAATAAAAGCTGACAATTTTAAATGAAAGCTGGCAGCTTTAAATAATAGCTAGCAACTTTCAGTTGACAGTTTTAAACAAAAAGTTGACAGCTTTGAATAAAAGCTGACAGCTTTAAAAAAAGATGACAATTTAAATATAACTTGACAGTGTAAAATAAAAGCTGACAATTTTTAATAAAGGTTGACTATTTTAAATAAAAGTTGACAGCTCAAAACAATAAGCTAAAGCTAAAAACAAAAGCTAAGTTTTAAATATAAGTCAACAATTTAAAATTAAAGCTGACAGTTTTAAATTAAAACTGAGCTATAAATAAAAGCTGACAGTTTTAAAAAGTTGGCAGCTTTAAATCAAAAGCAACCATTTTTAAATTGAAGTTGACAGTTTTAAATAAAAGCTAATGACTTTACATAAAAGTTGGCACCTTTAAACAAAAGTTGAATGTTTTAAATGAAAGTTAACAGGTTTTTTTTTATTTTTAAATAAAAGTTAAAGGCTTTAAATAAAAGCTGACAGCTTTAAAAAAAGTTGACAATTTTAAATATAGTTTGACATCTTTAAATAAAAACAAACATCTCCAAGTTGGCCTAGGAGTGGCTCAGCATTCCCCAGAATGAGCTGGAGGAAGTTGCAGGGAACATGGTTGTACAGGCTTCTCTGCTTTCCCTGTTGCCACTGGGACCCTAGCTGGATCAAGCCAGTTAAGAAGATAAAGATGAAGATCTTTAAATTAAAATTGGCAGCACTGAATAAAAGTTGACAGTTTTAAATGACACGTGACCTTTTCAAATGAAAGCTGACAGCTTTTTTTAAGCTAATAGTTTTACATAAAAGTTGACAGCTTTAAATAAAATAAAACTCCTTTTGAAAAAACAAATCTTTAAATAAAACAAAACATTTTGAAATACAAGTTGACAGCTTTAAACCAAACATAAAAATAGAACAAATGGTATTCAATATTAGAATGGGATTTCCAACAATGTGATCAGTCAGTATGTGTGTATATGTAAGAGGATTAAAATAAGCACCATCAGCGTTTTTCACCATGTTCACATGAACCTGAATATGAAAATCACATGATTTCCAGAGAGTGAACACAGTTTTCTGTTTTCCTCTCTGAGATCCAGTGAGAGCAACAGTGTCTGCATGTTCCAACCAATGAGTATACATATCAGTTATACATCAAATATACGTTGTGGTGGATAGTGTTTAATGTCATTCTAAATTGTAATGGTTAATTATTAGGGATGTGCATTTTGACTTATTTTGATATGCAAGTATGTGTAAGAGTATGAATATTTGATTAACCACAGGAGAGACAAAAAAAGAAAAGATAAAAACACACATCAGCCAAAATTACTAATGGGCTGTTAGTTATCTTTTCACACAATGGTGTAGGTGGAGAAATGCACATCAAAACATGTTTTTTTAGCTAAAGGAAATCATTTTCATGGCAGATGACCTACTGAGGTACTAGAGCTAACCAAAAGAACACTGGATGCAGAATTGTCATCTTCTGCAGGTTTTTTTTTCTTCAGCTAGAGTACTTAATGTAGTTTGTGATAAAGCTGTGCAATCTCTGCCTTCTCACATCCTTAACAATGCATGCTTCGCAACATGCTCAAATTTAAGCCTTTGTGTTTAGGTGTAAAAAGTGGAACAACATACTCTCAAAAATGTACAAAACTTTAACAATTTACAGTTTTTGTGAAACATAAAATCAGTGTTTCATTGAATTGTTGGCCTAAATTGTTAGCCTTCCCATAATGAAAATAAACAAATAACCAAATAGTGATTTCAGCATTCGACACCTTGAACGGTTAATCGCATACATGGGTACCCATGCACATCCCTAATAATTAGCTCATTCTCACACTTAAAATATGAGAAAAATCTAACCTTCAATTGAAGCAAATTTAGTTTAAAAAAACAAAACCCTGGACAACTAAAAGGACAACTTCCATTATATAGCAACAAGGGGTCACTGTTTATTCACAGTCAGTGCTTCTTGTAGCACTCATTTCTGAAAAATAGAGACACAAAGAACAGTGACTTTGCAACTGACTTCGCCCAAACAGTTCCCAGCATACCTGATTATCTTTGCCCATGTGCAATCCTTTTGAAGGAAATGTTTCGAAAGGCATAGACATTGAAAGAGTGTTTTCTTGTAGGTGCCATTGCTTGTAGATGTAAAACTAAAAAGCACATAGCAAATGATGTTGCAGCTGAAAAGCTTTAAATAAAAGATACCCAATTAAAAATAATAGTTTACACCTAAAAATTGACAAATTTAACTACAAGTTTACAGTTTTACATAAAAGTTGACAGCTTTAAATAAAACAAAACATGTTTAAATAAAAGCTGACAATTTTAAATGAAAGCTGGCAGCTTTAAATAAAAGCAGACATCTTTAAATAATAGCTAGCAACTTTCAGTTGACAGTTTTAAACAAAAAGTTGACAGCTTTGAATAAAAGCTGACAGCTTTAAAAAAGTTGACAATTTAAATATAACTTGACAGTGTAAAATAAAAGCTGACAATTTTTAATAAAAGTTGACTATTTTAAATAAAAGTTGACAGCTCAAAACAATAAGCTAAAGCTAAAAACAAAAGCTAAGTTTTAAATATAAGTCAACAATTTAAAATTAAAGCTGACAGTTTTAAATTAAAACTGAGCTATAAATAAAAGCTGACAGTTTTAAAAAGTTGGCAGCTTTAAATCAAAAGCAACCATTTTTAAATTGAAGTTGACAGTTTTAAATAAAAGCTAATGACTTTACATAAAAGTTGGCCACTTTAAACAAAAGTTGAATGTTTTGAAAGAGTGTTTTCTTGTAGGTGCCATTGCTTGTAGATGTAAAACTAAAAAGCACATAGCAAATGATGTTGCAGCTGAAAAGCTTTAAATAAAAGATACCCAATTAAAAATAAAAGTTTACACCTAAAAATTGACAAATTTAACTACAAACACCCTTTAGGAGATTGGTGGTTTTGCTATAGTAAGAGAGTTGAAAAGTTTCTACCAGCTCAAAATATCTATGCTGTTAGTAGCAACATTCATATAGCTTGTAAAATTTTCAGCAATTAAGTATTTAGAGGAATACTACACCAGCATTTAATCTCATCATGCAGGGAACCGATATTATGAAGTGCCTTTGGATGGACAAGAAGATGTGCCAGGGCCTTTGGATGGACAAGAAGATTTGCCAGGACCTTTGGATGGACAAGCAGATGTGCCAGGGCCTTTGGATGGACAAGAAGATTTGCCAGGACCTTTGGATGGACAAGCAGATGTGCCAGGGCCTTTGGATGGACAAGCAGATGTGCCAGGGCCTTTGGATGGACAAGAAGATGTGCCAGGGTGTTTGGATGCACAAGCAGATGTGCCAGGGCATTTGGATGGAAAAGCAGATGTGCCAGGGCCTTTGGATGGAAAAGCAGATGTGCCAGGGCCTTTGGAGGAGGAGACATGTGTGGAAGTGTCTTTGGAGGAAGAGACAGATGTAGAGGAGACATTTGAAAGGAAGAGGAGGTACAGATGAGATATTTGGCATCATATACATTACATTTGTGCACGTGTGTGTGTGTGTGTGTGTGTGTGTGTGTGTGTGTGTGTGCGTGTGAGACTTGAGGAAACCTAAATCCCTGGCCTCAATGCTTCTTTCTAGCCCTGGTTGGAGCATCAACAACATCACTTTTACCTCCTGGACAGGGAACAATATATATGAACTGCCCTATGATCTCAAAACAAGTCACAATTTTCCGAAATTCTATGTGCCTGAAATATCAATCAGCTGTGACTACACAGTTAAAAATTTTAAACACCCCTTGTGCAGAGATTTACTCTTCTTCTACTTCAAAATCTCCACTGGTAAATCTGCAATGCATCCAATACATACAGTGCTGTGAAAAAGTATGTACCCTTTCTCAATTTCTTCTGTTTTTGCATATTTTAATGTTTCAGATCATCAAACTACTTTTTAATATTAGACATAGATAACCCAACTAAACACAAAATGCTGTTTTTAAATAATGATCTCATTTATTGAAGAAAATATGCTGTTCAGCCTTACCCAGCCATATGTCAAAAAGGTAATTACCCTTTCATTACTAAAATCAACCAGTTAACAAAATTCAATTGACTATTGGGTTCAATTTCATGAGCCACACCCAGGCATGATTACTGCCAGACCTGTTGAATCTACACAACACTAAAATAGAACCTGTCTGGCAATGTGAAGCAGCTAGAAGGTCTCAGAAAGCAGCACATGATGCCACATTCTAAAGAGATTCAAATACAGATGAGTAACAAATTCATTGAAATCAACCAGTCTGGAAAGGGGTAACAAAGCCGTTGCTAAGGCCATGTGATTCCAGTGAACCACAGTGAGAGCCATTATCCATAAATAGAAAAATCTTGGAACAATGGTAAACCTTCCCACGAGTGGCTGGCCTACCAAAATTCCACTAAGATCACATCAATGACTCATTGATGAACCCATTCATGAACTCATTGATGGGTTCACAAACGAACCCGGATGGACCTCTAAAGAACTGCAGACCTCACTTGCCTCAGTTAAGATCACACGATTCCACAATAAGAAAGACACTAGGAAAAAGTGGCCTTCGTGGGACAGTTGCAAGGTGCAAACCACTGCTGACCAAAAAGAATTCAAAGGCTTGTCTCACATTTGCCAAAAACATATATGACCCCCAAGAATTTTGGGATAATATTCTGTGGATGGATGAGTCAAAGTGAAACTTCTTAGAAGTCTGAATGATAGGTCTCATTACCTCTGGTGTAAAGCTAACATCCAGCTAAATTCCACCATAAGAACATTATGTCAAACATGGCAGTGGTAGTGTGGTGGTCTGGGGCTCCTTTGCTTCTGCAGGACCTGGACGACTTGTCATAACTGATGGAAGCACAAATTCTGCCATCAAAAATCCTGAAGGAGAATGTCTGCCCATCAGTTTGTGACCTAAAACTCAAGCGCAATGAGATTATGCAGGTCCACAATGATCAGAAGCACACAAGCAAGTCCACCTCTGAATAGCTCAAAAGAAACAAAATTAAGATTTGGGGTGGCTGAGTTAAAGTCCTGACTTGAATCTCTGTGGCAAAACCCTAAATGAGCAAATCATGCTCAAAAAACCTCTAATGTTGGTGAATTAAAACAATTCTTCAAGGAAGAGTTGGCCAAAATTCCTCCACAGTGACTCATCACAAGTTATCACAAAACTTTGATTGCAGTTGTTACTGTCAAGTGCGGCACAACCAGTTATTAGGCTTATGGTGGGCAATTACTTTTTCACATGGATGATGCATGTTTTGAATAAATCTTTATCTTCAATAAATGGCATCCTATATCAAAGTTAGTTGGATCATCTGAAACATTTAAATGTGACAAATTACAAAAATAGAAGAAATTGGGTGAGGGGCAAATGCTTTTTCGCAGCACTGTACATATTGTGAAATAGTTAATGAAAAAGTAAATTTCTGTCTAGGCATATACAAGTGCTATTCACAATAACAGAAACACTGACTGCAAACACTGACACTACTGATTCCTGCCCAGTGCAAAATTTGTCAGCCGTCCTCCACCTTGACGTGGAAAAAAGGCCACGTCTAACCAAATATTTTTTGGGTGGTGGACCATTCTCGACTCAGCAGTAACACTGACAAAACAGTCCCCAAATGGGTACCCAAAATGATTAACCCTAAAGAGACTGTAAATAAGTACAGAAATGATAATAATTCTCAATATCTGAAACAAAAGTTGATTGAATTTAGCTCAAACTTAGTGAAGTCCTTGTACTATTATTATTATTGTTATTAGAGTTTCTGTCAAACTGAAACAACATTATATGAAAAAGTGCTCCTGAAAAAGAAAAAAATTAGGGGTTAAACATTTGCCATACAGACTAATTGCAAGGCAGTAGGTGGACTGGGTCAAAAATGACCTGTTCCATACTGTACAAAATTACATTATAAACAGTATGTAAGAGTTTTGATAATTGATCATTTAATATAACATGAATTATCTGGTCCATCATCCATCCAAAGTCCAAGATAAACACTCCAACTGAAAATCTAACACAGTCCTGTCATATTTATAAGTATGATAAACTGTGTCTGACTGTAAAGTAAAATATGTAGCAGAAGTTCCACTAAACACATGGGTCAGCGTTTGGGTTACGTTTTTATGTTTAATCTCAATTTCTAATTTTCTCATTCAGGACAGAACAAATCAGCAAACAGGAATCCCTCTTCAAAATCAGAGACATCAAGAGAACATGAATGATGCTTAATGATGCTACTGAATGATGTACACCACATCTATTGGGGATGAGAATCTTTAGTCATCTCATGATTTGATTTTGATTCATGATTTGATTGATTGAGGGTGCCTAAATATTATTATAAAAAAGATTATTTAAGCATCTAGATGCATCTCCATTTTTGATTTCTATAGCATACATTGCATTTTTTTCCTGTATTTGTGATTACTAAGTACTTTCAGCTTAGTTGTGTTTGTCTTGTTACACCATTGAATGTAACTACATTTATATTTGATCTCTGAGAATGCTGATGAATTGCTGAGCATTTACTTAGACAGTGTGTTGCATTCTGGGAAACCTGATTTCCTGAGCTTTACTGCAGTTTTTACAGTTAATTATTCACATCAGATTGAAACTTAAAGCTTAGCTCTGAATATTACTACTTAGCCAGTTAGTAATCTCCAGAGCTGACTGCTAAGCAATGGTATGTAGGTATAGCATGTCATGTGCTACCCCGGGCTCAAGGAGGACGCAGGAGGCAGGAGAAACATTTGCAGCAGCCATTACTTTATTTTCACTCACCAGTCAACCAAAAACAAAACCAAATGACCAAAGCTAAACTGGCCACTTTTCAGTGGCCTCAAATTAGACTTTTCTGTCCTTTTCAAACGAAGCTTTTCAGCTCTTCAGTCCTCTACTGCTACTCGTCTCTCTCTCTCTCTGTTCCCTCTCTGCTCTTTTTAAAAGGCGCTCACGAGCACCTGAGCTGAGAGGAAACGAGAGCTTGATGCTCCACCTCCTCGTCACATTCCCCCGCTCACAGCTTGTCCGCCCGGATTGAATGTGAGGCAAATTAAAGTGGCCTCACTACGGGACCGGATGCGGCACCCAGGAGGCCAGACTCAGGACTCGCGTGACATCCCGTACTCACTCGCTGTTCTCTCCCTGCCGTCCTTGCCGAGCTTCATTCCCGCTCCGAGTTTGTGCCCTGCCTTCCTGCCGGCTCTCGTAGCCGCCTTGGGGCCCGGGGGACAGACGCATGACATAGTAAGGTATTTTTACCATGCTTTCAGGCCTTTAATTTCTTATTTATGACATTTTTGACTAGTTTGTGACTGCAGACATGCTCACACTACTGAGATTCTGCATTGTTTTTTCCTCCTCCAAGTTGGGCTACACCAAACCATTCTTCTTTATAAAGTTGTTGACTGCGTGTGAGTTTATTTTACAATAGGTAACAGGGACATAGGAAGTAAGGGTGCTGAGGGTGCTGCAGCCCAGAACTGCAAAATGCTCTGAAAGTATAGAATTACATAAAATAACATTGAAAAGCAACTATTAAACTAATAAAAATAACAAAAGGTCCACACTCCTTTTACAGGCCAAAGCACAGGCAAAGTTGTTGGTAGACTAGCTTTCACTTTGCTTTATGCATTTTTCCAGAGTATATCAAATACAATCCCATTTCCAAAAAAGTTGGGATTCTGTGTAGAATATAAATAAAAATAGAATGCAATGATATGCAAATCATGTAAACCATATTTCTAAAGGAAAATACTACAAAGACAACATATCAAATGTTGAAACTGAAAAATGTTATTGTTTCTTAAAACATATGCTCATTTTGAATTTGATGCCAACACATTCCAAAAAAGTTGGGATGAGGGCATGTTTACCACTGTGTTTCATCACCTCTTCTATTAACAACAGTCTGTAAGTGTTTGGGAACTGAGGACCCTAGTTGTGTATCTTTCAAAGTGAAATGTTTTCCTGCTCTTATGTGATATAGGATTTCAGCTGCTCAACAGTTCAGGGTCTCCTTTTTCATTTTTCCATTTCATAATGCACCAAATGTTAACAGTGGGTGACAGTTCTGCACAGGAGGCAGGACAGTTTAGCACCTGGACTCTTTTACCATGGAGCCATGCTGCTGTAACGTGCAGAATGTGGTTTGGCATTGTCTTGCAAAAATAAACAAGGCCTTCTCTGAAAAAGATGTTGTCTGGATGGCAGCATATGTTGCTAAAACATGTATATATCGTTCAGCATTAGTGGTGCCCTCACAGATGTGCATGTCACCCATGCCAATGTGCACTAATGCACCTCTATACCATCATGAATACTGGCTTTTGAACGGTACACTGATAACAGGCTGAGTGGTCTTTAGCCCATGATTTGCAAAAAGAATTTCAAATGTTGATTCATTGGACCACAGGACACTTTTCTTGTGCCCAGAGAAGGAGGCAGCATTCCTGGATCCTGTTTATGTATAGTTACATCTTTGCGTTTTATAGTTTTAACTTGCATTTGTGGATGCAGCGACGAACTGCACAAACTGTGGTTTTCAGAAGTGTTTCTGAGCCCATGGAGTGATTTCCACAACAGAATCATGTCTGTTTTTAATGCTCTGCCACCTGAGGGCCCAGAGGTCACGGCCAGCAAATACTGGTTTTTGGCCTTGTCCCTTACAGACAGAGATTTCTCCAGATTCTCTGAATCTTTTAATGATAATATGTACTGTAGATGATGAAAAGCAAAATGTTCTGTGCTATTTTATCTTTACTTCTGAAAGACTCAGCCTCTCTGAGATGCTTTTTTATACGCAGTCATGTTATCAATGTCAATCAACCACCAGGTGTTTTTTTAGCATTACACAACTTTACCAGCCTTATGTTGCCCCATCCCAACTTTTTCGGAACGTGATGTTGGCATCAAATTCAAAATGGGCATATATTTTTTTAAAAAACAAAGTTTCTCAGTTTCAACATTTGATATGTTGTCTTTGTACTATTTTCAAGTAAATATATGGTTTAAATGATTTGCACATCATTGCATTTTGTTTTTATTTACATTTTGTACAGAGTTCCAACTTTTTTTTTGGAAATGGGATTATAAATCACTATATTGTCACTTAGTTTGCCTTATTTCTCTGTAGCTAAATTTCTGGTCACAAGGATAATCTTAACATTATATATTGTCTTGCTTTAAAATGTGTATGAATTACACATGTTGCAAGGCTATGCTTTATTATCAAAACATGCTGTAACACTACTAAATATACTAAGAAGAATGTTGCTTCTTAAGGTGTTGCGTCACCACAATATTCATTTTTTGTAGCTACAGATTTAGCCTAATGGTATCATAATGGAAAAAAAAAACATTTTATCTTTTGTGTAGTATTCTTTGTGTTGCAATATTGTAATGTTACATGTTTAATTATTTGAACATACTTTCTTTCCTTACACTTTTTTTTATTTTTTTATTGTACATTATCAATTTTAGATTTTTGTAGAGGTTGCATTTTTTGTTTCAATTGCCTGAAAAAATAAATGATTTGACTATTTATGATTTTGAACCTGTGGAGTCCAGTCTTATTTTATGAAGAAAATTAAATACACACTACTATCAATAAGTCTAATAGGATTTCTTACAATACTTACACACATACAGTCACAGGTAAAAGATTGAACACCCCCCTGGCCAAATGACATGATTTTATTTTTTATTTTTTTAAGTAAAAATAAATCAACACAGCCTCTAGAGGGAACAAACATAAATATGATATTTTGTTCTGGAGCTTAAAGTGCAAATATTCTAATTATTTGCTGAGTTTAACATAATGGGAAAACAATGTGTTAAATTCAGCAAATAAACAGTAATCATGTATTAGAAATGTGCAAAAGTGTGTTCTCTGTAAAGGATGTGTTAATGTATTTTCACTTATAAAATCAACAAAACATATCACTTGAGTAGGGCAAAAAGGGCACAGAATCAAATAGAGGGCCAACTATGAATAATGTAATTCATTGGTCACCAACCCTCCTCCTGAAGTACTTTCCAGATTATTTCAACCTGCATCTAACATGCCCCACCCCAAATACCTAATACAAACACACCTAAACCAACCTATCAAAGACTTCTGAAGAAGTTCATTAGCTGACGCAGATGTAGTAGAATACTGATGAGTAGGGGCACTGAAGTACACATATCCTGAATATTTAAATGTAATATTTATTTAGATAAACAACAAAATTAAACGCTGAATATTATTGCTTATTAATATTTGCCTCAACCTATTTTAATGATGCTAGCATACATTTCAGTTATAGACATTTCAGTGAACACCATTTAAAGAGAGCCAATTAACATGTTTATATATAATATATATATATATATTGACAGTAAATACAAGAGCTGAGAGTGTAACAGAATATTATATATATATATATATATATATATATATATATATATATATATATATATATATATATATATATATATATATATGAGTTAATAGTTTTTCCCCTTACCCCAAAAATAGGCATTTGGCCAAGACAGGCTTGGTGTCCAATCCAAAGTTTGCTTCTTTAGTTTTACACTATAAGGAGCTAAAAGGCTAATACAGTAAAAATAAAAAAATGTTTTGGATGACACAGACTTGCATTACTTTGCATAACTTAGCAACATTTGCCTCATGCCTTGACCGACTGACTACAAGTGAGGTGAATGGAAAATTGTGCAAATTTGATTTTTTCGTGAACCACTTGCTAAACATGAATGACTTCTTGTTTCTAAGGTGTTGGTTTTAGCAGTGTGTGGATTGTGCAGTGGTCAACCAGAGATAAATATGAAGTTGGAGATTCGGCAGTCCTTCGGTGCAACATCAGATCTCATCAAGAAACTCTTAGAGGATGCAGAATATCTTGGGTCATCATCAACAAACCAAACAAAAAAAAGGACAAACAACATTATAAAAGTAGAGAAATATCAACAAAAAGTCAAAATCAATTCTAATAGTACTTTCAGTTTCATGACTCAACAATCTTACAGCAGATGACACAGAGCCACTGTTCTGCAAAGCATCCTGCTTCATTGATGCAACACTGAAGATCATCTCTGGCAGCGGGATCTCACTGACAATAACTGCAAGTACTAGTGAGTAAAAATATACTTCGGTATTAAATAGTTCATAACAACAACTTATTTCACATGTTCACATAAACTGTTGTAAGCAAAAGTTTTCTGGTCAACCTATTAAGTCATTACTCAGTATCTCCCCTTTTTGACAGATATTACAGTTTGTGAATGCTTTCTGTAACTATTTAGGAGTATTTTTAATCTTGTTTCATCTTGTTTCACCTCATTTCTAGTCTTTATTTTCACTCACATTTCCATGCAGGACACTTCTAGTTCTGTGATGTTCTTAGACTATCTTCCTTGCCTGTTTTTCATTGCCCTGTTGTAGAAGCCATCCTCTTTTCAGTTTCAGTTTCTTGACCATCACATTTTTTTTCCAGAATTTGCTGAAATTTAGTTTAATCTATTTTTCCATTTTTTCCAGTTTTCTGTGTTACTGGCTGCAACATAACCCAAAGCACAAAATGCATTTGACTTATCAAGATGTTGTTTTGCATATTTCAGATTTTGACTTTTGTAATGAGGCTGCAGGCAAGGTTTCATTCTAATGACTCTTCCATGCAGATCATGTTTGTGCAAGTAATGCTATGCAGTAGAATGGTGCACCACTACTCTTGGGTTAGCTAACTATATGCTATCATATGGGGGTTTTGCTTTACATTTCTGGCTTTATGAGCCATTCTATATGATAGTTTTCTTGGTCTTCCAGATCTTTGTTGTGGTTCTGGAATTTTTGCCCTTGCTATGTTTTCCTAAATTTTAGAGTGATATTGTCAATTATATTGTATGTTACTACATATACTTGTTCAATAAAGAGTCTAATTCTGACTAGTATCATGTAATGAGGCCGGAAATGCACATTAACACTTTAAAGAACTTGTTTTTATGTCTTTTAAATGTTAAATAATTTTCACTTCTGTATGTGACACCTTATGGTTTACAGGCTTTATCTAACTGGTAATACAGGATGTACAACTAGATAACAACAAAGTAGTTTGTGTATTTAATAATACATAGTTGTGGCATGCGTGTGTCCCATGGGCCCTGATGACGACTGCAAGAGCCGACAGGAAGGCAGGGCCCAAACTCTGAGTGAGGATGAAGCCCTGCAAGGATAGCAGAGAGAAGAGAATGGCGAATGAATGGGGGGATGGCGCCACCTGTTTTGAATAAGCAAAGCTTGCTTAAAGCCATTGCTA
>NW_023495241.1:0-71320 GCF_904425465.1 Colossoma macropomum | reverse complement strand
TAGTAACACTTTAATAAAGGGGTCTAAAAGTCTCTCTCTCTCTCTCTCTCTCTCTCTCTCTCTCTCTAGGTGGAGTGAGTGTGAGTGTGGTAGAGACAGTGCTGATGTTTGGTGGAGTTGGTCTGGCTGCTCTGATGTTTCTTCTGGCTACAGTAGCTGCAGGCAGAGTGATCCTCCATCGAGTCTGGCTGGCAGGCTGGACAGCAGGGAGGAATGCAGCTCAGCTCAGCCCCTCAGATGGAGATGAAGATCTGCCAAGCCAGTAGAAGAAAAGCTTCCACAACAAAATTATGCTGAAACATGCTGAAATCATTTGTTGTACGATATGATAAAATACAGTAATTTTCAATAAAACAGTTTTTCCACAAAGCAATGTAGTTTTTAACTGTCAGTTGCCAAGCAGCATAAAGTTTATTGTATATTCTTTAATGAATAAAGTACTAATGCGCTCGGTGGCTGCACTTGAAACAGTCTCAGCTCACACAGTGAAAGTCACTGTTAGTCAAACTGGGTAAACCTACGTTTTTTTCATATGTTCAAATTTTTATTAAGAGTGAATATAAAGTCAGTGCTGAGTTCTTGCTCCAGTGAGTAAAGTAGCTTTTTATCATTTGAGAAATGTTGCTAAAGTTGAGCCTTTTCTCTCTCAGAGCGATACAGAGTGATGCAATTGTTACAAGCAGAGTTGATCACTGTAATGATCTTCTTACTGAACTTCCTAAGAAAACAATACATCCCTTAAAGCTTGTACACAATGTGGCAACACGAATCTTAAAAAAACAACAAAACAGAGATCAGATCACTCCTGTTTAGAAAGAACTGCACTCCAATGCAAAGATTTGGCACACTATTAAAATACTACAACAATACATGGAGGACTTTGGACTAGGAGACATCTGGAGACTGCAACACCCATCAGTTAAAGAATGGACTTATTTTTCTCAGGTTCATCATTCATTCTCTCGCACTGATTTATTTCTTGCCAGTAACTCTATCATACCACATATATCACAATCAACAATCCATCCGATAGTAATCTCTGGTCATGCCCCTATTACTTTTAGTTTTAATGACATAGAAAAAACTGCAACAAGGCCAAGACGGCGATTTAATACATCACTCATCGTAGATAAAGAATTCGATACCTACTTTAAAAGAGAGTGGACATCTTTTATGGAAACCAATGATCTACAAGAAACATCTCCCATACTATTATGGGAAACATCAAAAGCAGTGATGAGAGGGAAAGTCATATCATATTCAGTACATAAGAAAAAGAAGGATCAGGAAAAGCAAAGCAGCCTAGAACAACATTAAAGCAACTCCAGAGCTCATATGCAGAAAATCCCAAAGAAAAAAATCTTAATAACATTAACAAAACTAAAGCACAGCTAGATACTCTTATAGATCAAAAACCGCAATTTTCACTCTCACGACTTAGACAAAATAACAAAATTACGTTCTCAGAACGTTCCCTTAACGTTCCATTTTGGTTGGGGGAATGTTGCATTGGAATGTTCCCTCAACGTTATTTTGTCCGGTTTTCATAATGTTCTCAGGACGTTCTTTATAAGTTATGAGAACCCAAAATTTCACCTCAACCTCATTTGCAACAACAGTTTAACATTCTAGGAATGCTGTCTTGGAACGTTCTGAGAACATTCAAAATGATGTTCTCTGAACGTTCCTCTAACATTCCATTTTGGTTTTTCAGTTTAATGGAGAATGTGCTGTATGTGGTTCTCTATAGAAGCTTTTCGAAAAGAGTTCTATATAGTATGAAAAAGGGTTCTTCTATAGTTACAAAGTCAAGCTTGTAACAATAAAAGACCACTAGGGACCACTAGTTCCCTGTAACAACAGAGGAACCCTTTTTGGTGCTATACAGAACCATATACAACACATTCTCCATCAATCTGAAGAACCATTTCACCATGCAAAGAACTCTTTAATCATACAAAGGGTTCTTTGAGTGTTCGTGGTTGTATATAGAACCATTTTCTTTACTAAAGAACCCTTGAAGAACTCTTTATTATCTTTATTAGGAGTGTATGTTTCTATAAACAAGTCTCATGCGGTCATCATATATGAACTCTAGTTCAAAGTACTGTGGTGTGGCTGTTCATGTTAGTGACCACTCATGTGTTTACCATGACCTCCCTGTGTCTTTCTGCCCTTTTGGCTACTTTAGTCTTTTTCAAATTAGTTTAACCCCCTGAAAAAACATGATTTGGCTTAACAAGACAAAACTATTGTTCATTTCTTTCATAATAACAGTGATAAGAATCACATTAATACTAATAATTTGTGTTCATGGCCGTCCGGCACAAAAGATCTCATTATACATGCACATTGAGATAAACAAACACTGCAGCTGTTCCATTTAAAGAAGCATTACACTGTGCTTTTGTAAATATTTCTGACTCCGCCCACAAAATAAACAACACAGAACACAGCCAGTGCAGAAGCATCTCATACACTTCAATAATACAGTGTTTAAATATGTTATTTGAGGGATATTATCACACCACCCTGCAGGAAAACAACGAGTGTGAATGAAAACACAAAACTGGGAAAGAGCTGTTGAGTAAATCACTGTGCAAATTGATGCAGCAAGAATTCAGAGTTATGTTTTTACAGACTGACGAAAGACAAAAACAAACGGATTCCACAAGGCCGAATTAGGCTTCCTATTCAGCAGCGTCTTGTATGAATTCTCCGGTCAGAGTGTAACTGCTGCACCATTTAAGGTGGAACGGAAATTCAAACAAGAAGCTGTGGAACAGGAATCTGACCAGGAGCCGTATTACAGAAAATTCTTATCTTTTTGTCTTAAGATCTGACAGGCCAAGAGAAGGTTTTTCACAAATTCGTATTACAGAAGCAAATCTTATATTGTCGCAGTGCTTCTTGCCGTTTATCAGAGTCGCTGCTCTTCAGTTTCAGTTTCATTTTCCAAACGCTTTAGCCGAGCGCGCTAATGTTATTCCTCCTAGTAAACAGACACATGTTCAGCTCTGTCTCCTCATTATTCCCTACTGTCACTGTAATTTTTATATCTGACGAGTTTTTATCAACATTAACACATGAAGGTAATAAGAGGGGGCGGTGGAGATCGAGTCTGCAGCGCCTGGGGTTTTAAAACGCTCACAAGTCACAGCACCGTTTTCAGTGTAGATAAACGTAGCGTCATTATGCTACGTATAGTGAACTGTGCTGCCTGGAGGGTCCCTGGAAATAAACTATGACATCATCTGGTCATTCTTTAGTTTACTAATGAGAATGTAAAACTACAGTAACCCTGATATACAGTCAGTTTATAAGAGGTTCAGTAGGAAATAATCATCTTCAGCCTTTCTGTCTTTGTATCTAGGTGCATTTACTATCACATTTAGAGACCTGTGTGGTCTCTGTAGTCATCAGCCACAGATTGATGCAGGAAAGACTGACACTCACTGTCTGACCACAGCATGTTCACAGCTTCCTCTTCCTCATCGCTGCTCACAGCAGTTTGGCCTCTTACTGTTTTGCCTGTTTTCTATAAGGAGCTTTGACGTTACTGCAGATCCTCCAGTCGCTTCCCTGCAGTTTCTCCTGAGTGTCAGACAGAAGATGGAGTTTGTGGTGAACTGTGATGTTGTTCTTTATCTCCTGGTCTGTAGGTTGGTGCTCTCCACTCAGGCTGGTAAGTGGACAGAATTTACCCAGATTAAGAAAAATCAATAAATCGTCGCCGTCAGAAAAAACTCAGAAAGACAAAATGGTCATTTTACAGGGGAAGGAAGAAATGGTCATAACTTGCAATGGAAGTCAATGTAAAAAGATTGATTTCACACGTTATATTGTATCATAACATAATGTGAAGAGTAACCAGACGTCTCAAAGTATACCAAAAAGTTGAAAACAACAAAATGGAGATGTGTGACAGTAACGACATTCTGTATTTTGTTTGCTTTTTCACAGTTTATACAGAGACGCAGAACATTGTGATAATTTATATATAAACGATATACAGTACCGTGCAACCGTCCTAACTTTCCAGTTAAAGCAGCCATTACACTGTAAACAGTAGCTCATCAGATCTCATCAGATCAATACTTTGAATGAACGATTCTTTGAATTAATGTAGTTGTTTGAGTTGAATTAAACTAATTCAGTTGCTTGTTACCACATGAAGTAATTTTTTTAAGTAGATCTGATGAGTCACTTTTTACAGGGACAATTGAGGCCAAAGGCAAAACATTAAGCTTTTAATAGTCTTAACAACAAATCATTAAACAAGTGGATGAAGTAGGTCTGTGTGGGAGACATTCATCCTTTGATTTCTTTAAATGTTGAAGTTTTGAGTGTAAATTTGCAGAAGAGTCAGTATTGATCCACTCAGCATTGACGGCTTCAAACAGCTGAAAAACATTGCTGAGCCAGTTTGTGTTTAATGTGAAACCAAATATTATATATATATATATAATATATATATATATATATATATATATAAATCTGGACTCTGACCAGCCCTAAAACATCAGTACAGCCTATTATATTTTGGGCCATTTTTTGCCTAGGATTGTATGCAAAAGTGTGCACACCCCCAGTCAAATGATGTTTTATTGATTTTTCTAAGTTAAAATAGATTATAAATAAAAAAATGTCCTCTATAGAGTACATACTTAAATATGACCATTTATTCCTGTACAATTTAGTTCACAGTTCTATTTATTTGCTGAGTGAAACATAAAAAAACATTAACATATAAAATGTACCATAACTTTTGCATAGGCCACATTTTATTTTATTTTTTTCAGATACACAATATTGCCAAAATAATTTGCTCGTCTGCCTTCACATGCATATGAACTTGAGTGACATCCCATTCTTAACCCATAGGGTTTAATCAAGTTCCTCCACACCAAACTCGCTCGTCCATGTCTTTATGGACCTTGCTTTGCGCACTGGTGCGCAGTCATGTTGGAACACGAAGGGGCCAAACTCCCCAAACTGTTCCCACAAAGTTGGGAGCATGAAATTGTCCAAAATCTCTTGGTGCTGAAGCATTAAGAGTTCCTTTCACTGGAACTAAGGGGCCGAGCCCAACTCCTGAACAACAACCCCACACCATAATCCCCCCTCCACCAAACTTTACACTTGGCACAATGCAGTCAGACAAGTACTGTTCTCCTGGCAAACCCAGACTCGTCCATCGGATTGCCAGACGGAGAAGCGTGATTCGTCACTCCAGAGAACACGTCTCCACTGCTCTAGAGTCCAGTGGCGGCGCTTTACACCACTGTATTCGATGCTTTGCCTTGTGCTTGGTGATGTAAGGCTTGCATGCAGCTGCTCAGCCATGGAACCCATTCCATGAAGCTCTCTGTGCTGTTCTTGAGCTAATCTGAAGGCCACATGAAGTTTGGAGGTCTGTAGTGATTGACTCTGCAGAAAGTCGGCGACCTCTGCGCATTATGCTGACCGCGCTCTGTCATTTTACGTGGCCGACCACTTCGTGGCTGAGTTGCTGTCGTTCCCAATCGCTTCCACTTTGTTATAACACCACTGACAGTTGACTGTGGAATATTTAGTAGTGAGGAAATTTCACGACTGGACTTGTTGCACAGGTGCCATCCTATCACAGTACCACGCTGGAACTCACTGAGCTCCTGAGAGCGACCCATTCTTTCACTAATGATTGTAGAAGCAGTCTGCAGGCCTAGGTGCTTGGTTTTATACACCTGTGGCCATGGAAGTGATTGGAACACCTGAATTCAATGATTTGGATGGGTGACTGAATACTTTTGGCAATATAGTGTATGTTAAACTCAGCAATTTGACAGTAGTTGTGGATCAGAGGTTAACTAAAATTTTTGTAGGTGACATCATCAGTACTGCTTTGTGATTGGTCACCTCTCTGACTTTGAGCTTTAGCATTTTATATTAGACCGAAATAATCCAAAAAAGGAGATGAATAGAGTCTAACAGTCTTCAGTTCCTGTGCAGACACATGCTGGATTTACTAAGAAGTCCCACAGCACATGAGTTATTATTTTACGGCATCAATAAGCATCAATATTTTTATTTGAGGATTGATTTTGGCTCCTCTGCTGTGTATTATAATGTGCAGTAGTGTGTTCTCAGTAGAGGATGCGTTAACTAGTTTACACTTAGAAGGTCAATAACAACATGTCATGTGACCAGGAGTGTTCAAACTTTTGGATATGACTGTATTTAAAGGGTCATATCCAAGATAACATTTTCCTCATATATTGTAAACATAAAGCTGTTGTATTATAACTGTATATAATGTATAATGTATAATATATAAACACTGTTACAGTACGTTCACACTTCAGTCCATATATGGAAACTAAACTGCAAAACAGGTTGTTTTGAATTCAGTGTTTGTCATAAAAAGCAACACATTTACATATTCCAGCTTATTCAGCAGTTTAGCCCGCCCACTCACACTGAAGTTATAAGGAGTGTTTCAGCCCAGATTGCTTCTTGAATGAGGGCAGCCAATCAGAGCAGAGCTCATTGACACATTTCAGTCTTAAAGGCACAGTAACAAAAACAGCTTGTGATAAAGGCAGGTTGGAAAATATCCATGTAAAATTGAACTGCGACTGTTTTTAGTACATAAACTCAAACAAACATGATAAAGCCATGGTTGGTATAGTGTAGTGGGTAACACCTCTGCCTCTATGCAGTAGACTGGGGTTCAATCCCCTGCCTGAGTAAATACCCTGCACTATACCAATACCTTCACCTACCTGTGTGAAATGACCACACTGTAAGTCACTCTGGATAAGAGTGTCTGGTAAATGATGTAAATTTGAAGTGAACCTCAATGGGGAAAATAAAACACAAGGAAAAAGCAAGTTATGGACCCTTTAACAGAAAATGACACAGGACCCTCCCAGAGGAAACTGATATTATTCAATTACGTAAGTTTGCTGTTAATCTGATTATTTAATGTCAACTAAAATACAAACATAAAAAAGATGGTTCTTCAAGGGTTGATTAGTAAAGAAAATGGTTCTGTAAAGAACCATGAACACTCAGAGAACCCTTTGCATGCTTAACCTCTTATTCTCCAGGGTATATTTTGGTTGTTCCATCTGAATCTACATGACCAAATCATAAGGCAAATTATTCAGTAACTGCATGAAATAAATGTACATTTTTATTTTATTATTTTTTTTTTTTTTGTAAAAGTTCCCCTCAGATTAACAGAACATGTGTTTTACGATCACACATATTACTATATGCTTACAATTTACTGCTGAAAGCCAAAAATCTCAGACGCTCTTTGTGTTATTTTATAAAAATAATTTTTACAGAGCAGATCACTGAAGAGACGCCATCTGTTTATAGTTTATAGCCCAGATTTGTGGAAAAATGGGTCGACTTTCAGTAGAAAAAACAATTGTGAGCTCAACTTCTTTTATTCTAAGGGTTTAAAATGACATCACCCATCTATTTGACTGGAAAGAAGACAGTTACTCTCATACGACCCCCACCTTTTGAATGTAGCTTATGAAATATGAAAGTTATGAAGAATATGACAAAGAGCGTTTTGGAACCACCGGTGGTCTCAAGGAGTTGAAGAGGTTCAAGTGGTTCTTTGCATGGTGAAATGGTTCTGATGGAGAACGTGTTGTATATGTTTCTAGGTAGAACCTTTATAAAAAGGGTTCCTCTGTTGTTACCAGCTTGACATTGTAACAATAGCAGAGCCCTTTTTGTTCATTGTTCTATATAGAACCATTTTCTTTACTAAAGAACCCTTGAACAACCATCTTTTTTAAGTGTGTACCTAAATTAAACACCTTACTAAATACATCTACTAAATATTTTATTACTAAATATATGTAATCTCTTGAGAAACATACACACATACATACATCATCTAAACCGCTTATCCTTCTGGGTCGCGGTGGGGTGCTGGAGCCTATCCCAGCTGTCATTGGGCGGAAGGCAGGATACACCCTGGACAGGTCGCCAGTCCATCGCAGGGCAGACAGACAGACAGACAGACAGACATACACATTCACTCACTCACACCTAGGGGCAATTTTAGCACGTCCAGTTGACCTGACTGCATGTCTTTGGACTGTGGGAGGAAACCGGAGTACCCGGAGGAAACCCACGCAGACACGGGGAGAACATCTATATTTCAAATGGCTTTTATTTATTTAAATGAAATCGCTGTTTTAGCAAGTGAACACATCTTAAATCTAGTCAATATATCCAGTAATTCCCTTTTTTGAGACTGTTGCAGTGATTACATGATTATTGAACTATTTTGGAGATATTTTTTACTTGATTTAAATAACTGAATCTGAACCACCAGTCTTCTGTTGCTACTGTCCCAACTTTTTAAAAACATGTTGCTGGCATCAAATTCAAAATGGTTATTACTATTTTACTCAAAAAACAATAGGATTTTTTTACAATAAAAACAAAAACAATAAAATTTCTCAGTTTCAACATTTGATATGTTGTCTTTGTAGTATTTTCAATGAAATATAGGGTTTAAATGATTTGCACATCATTGGATTTTGTTTTTATTTACATTTTGCACAGCGTCCCAACTTTTTTGGGAATGGGGTTATAGTAGAAGTGTCTTACTCTGTTGACATGTCTACAAAATAAGATTATGTCTAAATAATCTTATAGTATCGTCACAACACTCTCATAATGAGAGATATTATATGAGATATGTTGACTAGATTTAAGATTATTTCACGTGCCAAAATATTTTTGCAGTATTTGTTACAAATAAAAACAGCTCAGTGAATTGTGAATATTAACGTTTTCATATTTGTTTTGTCAGTCATCGTCAGTCAGAGTGAAACAGAGGGGAGAGACGTCATCCTGTTCTGTGTAAATGAGGGTAAAGTGATCTGGAGTAAAGGCACTGATGGAGGAACATCTATTATCCTCAGTGCTGAAAATGGAGAAATCACCCAGAAACACAGACCTGATCCAGAAAACAGATACAGTGTAGTTAGTGATTCATCACTGGTGATAAAGAGCGTCGCTCTCTCTGACACTGGGATTTACTACTGTAACTCTGCTCCTGTAGTGAATCTCAAAGTGAATCCTGCACCGTCAGGTAAGAACAGGCCAGAAAGGGATGATGATGTTTAAAGACACTTTAATGATAAATGACCCGTATCTCGTACAGAAGACCTGAAGGGTGAGATATAAAGAAAATGAGAGTGCATTACTGAGAAGTTCCACTTCTCCCTCTCAGGTTTGTTTTTCTATTACTGAGGAGCGCCAGGTAATGTATGGCATGTTACACCAGCTTTGACCAGCAGGGGGCAGCTATTTTTCCCCTTAGCCTTCAGGGACCAGGTGGACAAAATACTAAGGAACTAACTGGCTTACAATTAGCATGCTAATGCAAAATTTTTTTCCACCTGGACTCAAAAAAAACAGCCCCCTGTTGGTTAAAGCTGGTATAGCATGCTAAGTGATAGCCAGTATTTAGCCAAATATTTTTTGGTTTTTGGTGTGTTTTACTGGCAGAACAAATAAACGAAATGGAACTAAGGCATGCGCACAAGTCCCGAACATTGCCGAGGGACGTGAGTGATGGTGGGAGGAGGACATCAGCTGCCAGAGAGGGGACAATGAGACCTGGCAGGAAGGCAGGGCCTGGGGATGGGAGCATGCCATAGGGACTTAGACTCAGGAATGCACTTTAATTATTTTTTTACATATTACCCTTCAGGGCTTCTGTAATCTCAATATTGTCATTATCAAAAAAAAGTTTGTGTGATAAAAATTAATATAATGATTTTTTTTAAAGTAATTTTGAATAATTTCTGTTGGTCCACCCATCATTCCATTTTAAAATAATTTAAAGGGAATCATGTCTTGAAATTATGCAAAAGAAAAGAAAGAAGAACGTCAGATGGCGGTAAAAGTTTTTTTGTGACAGTGACGATATTGACGACATTTAGTTTTTGAGGTTTGATAAGTTGGAACGGAAAAAACACGCCAGCGGAACAGCAGTGCAGTGTTTAAAAAAGCTTTGATTTTCATAGTGTTTGCACAAAATAACTTTAAAAAATGCTGGATATAAAATTATAATGTGTTACACATTTAGATTCACATTGTATTAACAGCTGTGTCTACAGTTCATCCTACTACTGAGAGGCGATCAGGTGATTCATTAACTACTGAATCCCGCCCCCTGCACACTGAACCCACCACAACAACTACAGGTACCTTTACACATTAGTTCAATTAATACTACAGTCACTTTACAATGATGTACATTTTGAAAATGTGAAATGTGGTTCTTTTGGTTCTTTATGTGGCTGAATGTTGGTTCTTACATGCTGAACTGAAAAGTCCAGTATTCTGTCCTTTTGTGGAGATTTTATTAACATTCTTTTTTTACATCTGACAAAGTAAGGATCTAAAAATATTAAATTAATGTGAAATTAATATAATTTCATGCCTGCATCAGTGTTTTATTACTTTCTTGGTAATGCAAGTGTAAATATATTTTCAATTCCATTGAATCTACACTCAGTTATTTTTAAAGCTGTCGCTGAAGTTTTTAAGTACCAGTCTCCACTTTTGGACTTTTGTTAAGACATTCAAAAGAACTGCTGAAGAAATGTGATGACAGAAAAGGTTGCATCTGTGGAAGGTTTATCTGTAGAAAGCGTTTCTCTGCATAAAGAAGGAGAAAGTCAAAGGAAAATAAGTGAGAACAAAAAATGATTAAAAGCTCCAGAGAAAATGTGACTCCTAACAACCACCTGGAAGACCTGGAAAACACCAACACTGTCCCCATCAGATAAACAGCACTTAAAGCTCTCATCTTTGAGAGAGAGGAGAAAATCAAGCTGCTTCAGATCTGAAAACATCCACAGGTGTTTCTGTCCATCCTTCCACTGTGAGAAGACGACTCAGCGCTGTGGGTCTGAAAGGATGTGTAGCTGTTCAAGATGCTTTTTTTCGTGATGCTGAAAAATGAACTTGTACTCAGTTGCTGTTTTGCATGGAGATTAAATAAATGAAGGGTCTTCTGAACAGTACTGCGCTTTCTTTAGATTAAATTACTTACAACCAGTAAAAAATGTCCAGAAAGCTTAATAATCTCATAATGTCCTTACAACATTTTCGTAATGAGAAATATTAGATATATTGATGACATTCAAGATGATTTAACTTGCAAATATTGTGAATATTGGTATATTTTAGCAGGAAATCTGTATCACAAATAACATTTTCATATTTGTTTTGTCAGCCTTCATCAGTCAGAGTGAAACAGAGGGGAGAGACGTCAGCCTGGTCTGTGTAAATGAGGGTAAAGTGATCTGGAGTAAAGGCACTGATGGAGGAACATCTATTATCCTCAGTGCTGAAAATGGAGAAATCACCCAGAAACACAGACCTGATCCAGAAAACAGATACAGTGTATTAAACAGTGATTCATCACTGGTGATAAAGAGCGTCGCTCTCTCTGACTCTGGGATTTACTACTGTAACGCTGCTCCTGTAGTGAATCTCACAGTGAATCCTGCACTGTCAGGTAAGAACAGGCCAGAAAGGGATGATGATGTTTAAAGACACTTTCATGATGAATGACCCGTATCTCATACAGAAGACCTGAAGGGTGAGATGATAAAGAAAATGAGAGTGCATTACTGAGAAGATCCTGCAGACAGGATCACAATCGTACTTTATTTTGGCAGAGCTGAATCACCAAAATGAGGAAATGCAATTTTTCATGGGCGTTTGATTTTCTGCTTTCAAAATGACCCAGTCAGACCTTTAGGACTGTGAGAATGAAATGTCAAAAGCACTCAAAAGCTTTTCCATATTAACTTTAACAGCTGTTGTAAAGAGAAATGCACATTTTAATTTGAATTAGAAATACAATGATCAGCCATAACATTATGACCACCTGAGAATGATCTACCACCCAAATAGTACCTGCTCTGTGAGGGTCCATGGGGGTCTTGACCACTAAAGAACAGGGTAAAAGGGGTCTAACAAAGTATGCAGAGAAACAGATGGACTACAGTCTGTAACTGTAGAACTACAAAGTGCACCTATATAGTAAGTTGAGCTGATAAAATGGACAATGAGTGTAGAAACAAGGAGGTGGTCATAATGTTATGCCTGATCAGTGTCTCTCTTAAATGACGCACACTCACACTGGAAAAGCAATATAAATACACAATTAAGTCAGCATTATCAAATTCGCATTTGAATATTCTGCCATAGGGAGAGCGGCGATCAGCTGAGGCTTTAACAAAGCAGATTGGTTTTAGTCCAGAGACAAAACTTGGGAGTTTAATCAATACATTTAAAGATACCTCGTCTCCACCCTTGAAAGCATTTCTGATCTGTGCTCTGACTGGTGGGTCGACTCCACTGTCCTTCCTAGAGTTAGTCAAGTCAAGTCAAAGTTTACTTATTTAGCGCTTTGTACAACAGATGTTGTTACAAAGCAGCTTTACAGAAAAATCCGGGTCCGAGCCCCCATGACCGTCGCCAAAGGAGACAGTGGGAATAAAAACTCCCTAAGAGCAAGAGGAGGAAACCTTGAGAGGAACCAAGACTCAGAAGGGGAACCATCCTCCTCTGGTCAACACCGGATAGCAAAGAGTAACACAAGAGTAAAATGAACCGAGAATAAGGTTTTAACATTAGTGTAAAATATTAAAACACAGAAAATGGGAAAAGCAGATGAAGCAATGGCTCTGATTAAATCGTTTGAGTCTATGCAGCAGCAGCATCATCAGACGGGTCAGTTCATGCAGGTGGGGTTTACACAGTGTAGGGTTGATAAAACTGGGCTGATATGGTCAAACTTTCTGGTTCTTGTGAGACTCTGGCTGCAGCGTTCTGGACTAACTGAAGCTTGTTAAGGCTTTTGCTGGAACATCCAAACAGCAGGGCATTACAGTAATCTAGCCTTGAGGTAATAAATGCATGAACTAGCTTTTCTGCATCCTGTAGAGAAAATGCATTTCTTAATTTGGCAATAATGCAGAGATGCAGGAAAGCTATTCTAGTAATATTGGTTATCTGTGCGTCGAAGGACAGATCAGGATCTATCATGAGACCAAGGTTTTTTTGTACCTGATACAACTGAGAAACTATTATTGATAACCCTGTTGTGTCCTAGCCTGGGGACAGTTATCAGGGGGTCCTTCTCTGTGTGAGAGGTTTGCAGAAGTTGACTTTCTCAACAGTTAGTAAAAGGGTGCTGTACCAGAGCTCAGTTAAATCATTTCATTTCCAAGAGCAAAAAGGGGGATGTGACTCCAAATAGACAGCCCATCTCTCTGCCTCTGAGGGTCTGCAGCCTTCATGGAGGCTCCTGTACAAAAGCCTCTTGTATAAAAGCTCCGGTGACCTCCAGTGGAGGGTTCTTCACTGTGCTGTACCTACTAATGGTTTTGTGTCAAAATTTAACCCTGCTGTTCTATCACTTTGTATTTTCTGCAATAATCCTGATACTGTGTTTCATGCTTTCTCTGACTTTCTCTGAGAGCGCTCAGAGGCTGGGCCCCCTGTTTGAGGTCCTGGAAAGAATGCTCAGTCTGGGTCCTCTGTTTGAGGTCCTGGACAGAATGCGCAGAAGCTGGGTCCTTTATTTGAGCTCCTGGAGAGAGCGCGCAGAGGTTGAGTCCTCTGCTTGAGCTTTTGGACAGCTTTTGCTCAAAGGCTGGGTCCTCTTTTTCAACTCTTGGACAGAGCACTCAGAGGGCAGGGAATTCTATGTGAGCTCTTGGATTCAGCTCTTGGAGCTCTTGTTTGAGCTCCTGGACAGAGGGCTTGGAGGCTGGGGTCCCTGTTTGAGCTCCTAGACAGAGGGCTTGGAGGCTGGGTTTCCTGTTTGAGCTGCTAGACAGAGTGTCCAGAAGCTGGGTCCTCTACTTGAGCTCCTGGACAGAGCAGTCAGAGGCTGAGTCCTCTACTTTAGCTCCTGGACAGAGTGCTTTAAAGGGCTGGGTGCTCTATTTCAACTCCTGGACAGAGTGCTCAGAGGCTGAGTCCTCTTTTTCAGCTCATGCACAGAGGGCTGGGTTCCCTGTTTGGTCTCCTGGACAGAGTGCTCAGAGGCTGGGTTCCCTGTATGAGCTCCTAGACAGAGGGATCGGTAACTGGGTCCTCTATTTGAGCTCCTGGACAGAGCGCTCAGAGGTTGGGTCCCGTGATTGAACTTCTGGACAGAGTGCTCAGAGGCTGGGCAACCTGTTTGAGCTCCTGGACAGAGCGGTCAGAGTGCTCAGTTTTGTTTGTTTGTGTTTTGTTTTTTATCAAAGTACTCGTAATATTTCTAGTTTTGAGAAAAGTGGTGTGCTGGACAACGTGTTGTGTCTGTTATTGATACAGGTATGATATTATTTAATTTCTCTGTCTTTTCTCTTCAGGGACTCTGCCCCCCTTATTATCAATATTATTTTTTTTCTCTTTAACATGTAAAATATCTACATCTTTTAACTAGGGGTTTAAAAGTCTCTCTCTCTCTCTCTCTCTCTCTCTCTCTCTCTCTCTCTCTCTGTAGGTGGAGTGAGTGTGGTAGAGACAGTGCTGATGTTTGGTGGAGTTGGTCTGGCTGCTCTGATGTTTCTTCTGGCTACAGTAGCTGCAGGCAGAGTGATCCTCCATCAGAATAGACAGACAGACTGGACAGCAGGGAAGGAGGCAGTCCAGCTCAGCCCCTCAGATGGAGAAGAAGGCCCCTCAAGCCAGTAGAAGCAAAGCTTATACAACAAAATTACGCTGAAATGTACTTGAATTATTTGTTGTTTGATATGATAAAATACAATAATGTTCAATAAATCATTTATTATTAATAATAATTGCAATAAAACAGTTTTTCTACAAAGCAATGTAGTTTCTAACTGTAGGCTGCCAAGCAGCATAAAGTTTATTGTATATTCTTTAATGAATAAAGTACTAATGCGCTCGGTGGCTGTACCTGAAACAGTCTCAGCTCAACACAGTGAAAGTCACTGTTACTAAAACTGGGTAAACATACGTTTTTTTCATATGTTCAAATTTTTATTTAGAGTGAATATAAACTCAGTGCTGAGTTCTTGCTCCAGTGAGTAAAGTAGCTTTTTATCATTTGAGAAATGTTGCTAAAGTTCAGCCTTTTCTGTCTCAGAGCGATACAGAGTGATGCTTTTGTTACAAGCAGAGTTGATCACTGTAATGATCTTCTTACTGGACTTCCTAAGAAAACAATACATCCCTTAAAACTCGTACACAATACATCAGCACAGATCCCAACAACAACAAAACAGAGATCAGATCACTCCTGTTTTGAAAGAGCTGCACTGGCTACCTGTGTATTTTAGAATAGGTTTTAAAGTTCTACTACTAGTTTTTAAAGCTCTAACTGAACTTAAAACGCTTACATCACAGAATGTCTGTCTGTTTATGATCTTAAATCTGCAGATACTGACCTTCTCCAAACACCTTCAGTAAAATACAGAAAACATGGAGAGACTCTTTCAGTTATTCTGCTTCTAAACTGTGGAACTCAGTTCAACTTTTATTAGAAAGTCAAGCTCAGAGCTCACTTTTAAGAAACACTTAAAATCATATCTCTTTAACTTAGAGTCTAATTAAAACTTTATATCTCTTAGTGTTTATCTTTTTAATTTGATCTGTTATTTTCTTACATAATTTTTTAAATTAATGTTCAGTTTCCTCTGTTACTGTTCAGCTTTATCACCTGTCTGTAAAGCACTCTGAGCTGCCACTGCTATGAAAAGCTCTTTATTCCAGCCAAGTATAAGGACCATTATACTGAATAAGTTCAAACCCACAGTGAAAAAAAAAAAGTAAAAACAATAAAGTATTCAGACCTTAGATATTTATATATTTATATATATTAGAGATTATGTCATGATCTCAAGGCATTAATACAGATGATCAAAATCATAATTTATAGGGTAATTTCTATTGGGAGGTTGTTTGTCCTAAAAACGAACCCCTAAATTTACATTTCTGAAAATAATACTTACAATTTTAAAAATCTTTTTTTATTTCTTTTAAAGTGACGTTGAAAGATTTACATTTATCATGAGTTTCATTTGTTCAAAAAAATATGATTGCACATTTTCATGTCATTATCGAAACAGGAAGAGTTTTAGTCTGTAGACGGAGCCTTATTTTAGCCACGCCCTGCATTATAGAGCAGGAAGTGAGGTTAGATCCCACAGATTTGAAGTAAATGTGTCCCAAAGTCTGAAAATCAGTGTGGAACAATAAGAATTAAGAAACATTAAGAAACACATATTTTCTGCAATTAAGTAAAGTTTTTTGTGTTTTAATAAAATATGATGATTTCATGTGTGAACAGCTGTTCAAAGCTGTGTTTTCTAGTCACGTACTGGCTGAGTTCTGCTGAAAATGAGCTAAAATTGTCACTACTGAAACAGTCACTACTGAAACATTTGGTAACTTTTAGTAGTGTTATGATTATTTTGCTAGTAATAAAATTCTTTTTTTTTAAGATAAAATAAACATAGGTAAGGTATAGGGTCACTCAAAACAAAAGTACTTTAGTCTGAAGTCAGTTAAAAGTCCAGAATGTGTTTTAAACTCTGACTTTAACCAAATTAGCAGAATGATGCATTTATACTTTGAAATAAATCATTAAAATATTTAATTAATTGCATTATTTTTTTGCATCAGTGTGTGAATCCACTTAACATCAAATGCTTGAAACATCTTTTTTTATTTTCAATAAAATTTACATTTACTTTGTGCTCCTGAACACTCACTCACCCCTGTTCACCTCTCTGAAACATCTGGAATAAGTCACATGTTCAGTAGGAATTTACACTGTATTATTTTTTTTCTGATAACGACATTGACTGATGAAGTCACCTTATTGTAGATTAAAACTATACATTCACTGCTCTGGTACAACTGGACGAGAAACGGGTGGAAACGTGTAATATGGTTTCTCATGTTTGTCGTTTCCAAAATATCTTAGTTCAGTGTGACACAACTTGCATATAATGTGGCTCTTGTCCAGGTCCTTTTTCCCCTTCAACTTCATAGAAGCCAATTGCTTCCATACGCTAGCTCGGGGTTGGCAACATACGGCTCTTTTACTGTCCTGATAAAAATGATCCTCCTTTGCAGTAAAATAAAGCTCTGCTGATCGTTCTAACGCTGTTTTAACAAATGGTCTTAAACGCTGCTAATTCACCACCTATAACCCTGAAGGCTGGCGTGCAGACTGCAAATCACATAGCAACGCACAGTCTCTCCTCGCTAGTAGCGAACGAAAAGACAAAAAGACAGATTTATGACGAACGTTCAGAGACGAATGAACTTATTCGCATTTATAAGCAGCGCAGTTGGTTTCCTGGTACGTTAAATCTGCACCGAGAGACTGTCACACACTAAAAGTCGCAAAGATGAAGTCGCTTCTCTTTCGAATTGTCCTGTTCCACCTTAAATGTTGCTGCATTACATTTAAGGTGGAACGGGGAAATTCTAACAAGAAGCTGGCGAATGAGAAGCGACTTCAGCCTCGTAAAACAGCCGAACATTTTACAAGGAACTGATCTACTTTTGAGGAAAAGTTAGAAGAAAAGTTGGAAGAAAAGCGGCTATAGCTGAGCTGAAGCTTAAAGCAGAGCAGAGTAAGTCCGCGTTTTCGTTTATATTGTTTAGTCAATACTAGGACGTTAGCACATACTGACACATACTGGACATTAAATGTTGTGGATCCCAAGGTGGTTTGATTTTTGTTGAAAGGACAAAATGGCTCTTCTTATCATTTGTGTTGTGACTCCTGAACTAACCTGGCTTTAATGCAGAGGGAGCCGGTCGGATTTCTCGCTCATCCAGTTGTGTTTTTGTTATGTGCCGCCACAGACTGTCCGGGCGCTGCACTTCCGCACTTCCAGTTCCGCCTTTTGCGTTCCGTCAACATTACGTTATAAATTAAATATTTAGAAAATCGATTTTTAACATTTGTGAATCGATTCGATCATTTGTGTCCGCATCGCGACGCATCTAAGAATCGATTTTTCCCCCACCCCTAATATATATATATATATATATATAAAATTAACTGAAATTCAGAGTGGTTTGGTGTGAAATGGTTGATTGTAGAGACTCAGACGTCTTTACAGTGGTGGTGATAGGAACCAGACGTCACAATGTCTACAACACAAATACAGACATTTTATTTAGTGTCCAAAACCACCGATGATGTCGATGATGGTAAAACAGTGGAAAATCTGAAAAAAAAAAAAAAGAATTTTATTTGGGACTTGTTTGCTTCACAACACCCTTTATGTATCTCTCTGCTGTATATATATATATATATATATATATATATATATATATATATATATATATATGTAAAGTTTTAGGTCAAAATGTGACTTGGAAAGAAACCACTGGGGAAATGAGTGGCAGCTCATCAAAAGGCCAACATAGCATGAAGAGGGTAAACAAATAAAACAGGTTAGAAAAAATGAAAAGTACATGGTTAAACTCAACTACCACATAAGCACAGTTCAACTAGTAAAACAATAACAGTAACTCACAAATGTCTTTTTAATGTGGGAGCATGGTGTATGCGAGAGCTTTGCATGGCCACACCCCCCAAGCTCCCCATGGCTGCATGACCCGTTCAGACGCCACAAGGTAATACATGAGCTCAGTTGTGGTGTTCCTTCTGTGTGCCTTATGCTGTCATATTGTGTGTTTCCTTTTGTATGTTATGTTATTAGCAGGTTTTTAAAGGCCACAAAGGCGTCTTTCTTTATGAGAGGGCAAAAAATCAACCTTAGAGACATTCAGGGCTCTCCTCTGACTGAGAGACACATTTTGTGAGAAGCTGTTGATGCCAGTATATATTTCTGCTTTGCTCTAAATGATTTAAACACAGATTGAAGATGACATCCGGTGTTCTGGGTTTTATTACAACACCACACACAAAACGGCTGACAGAGAAGTAGTGGGAGGCGTGATTCAGGCTACACTTATTTCAGCAAGACAACGTCAAACCACATTCTGCATATATTACAACAGCAAGACTCTACAGTCCAGACCTGTCACCCACTGAAAACATTTGGCGCATTATCAAGTGAAAACTACAACAAATGAGACCCCGAACTGATGAGCAGCTGAAATCCTGTATCAAACAAGAACAGGAAAACATTTCACTTTCAAAACTACAGCAGTGTCTCCTCAGTTCCAAACGCTTACAGAGTGTTGTTAAAAGAAGAGGTGATGAAGCACAGTGGTAAACATGCCCCCCTCCCAACTTTTTTGGAACATGTTGTTGGCATCAAAGTAAAAATGTGCATATATTCTTCAAAAAACAATAAAATTTCTTCAGTTTCAACATTTGATATGTTGTCTTTGTACTTTGTTCAATTAAATATATGGTTTAAATGATTTGCACATCATTGCATCCTATTTTTACTTATATTTTGCACAGCATTGTCCTGCTGCTAACAAGCAACGTTCACAGTTATGAAATAAACATTCATGCAACTTAGATTTTGAGATATTATTTATATTTATTTTTAGCTCTCCATATGTACACAGATTGTTAACAGCAAATTGTCGAAATAGAGAAATCTGCTTTGAGCTTTGTGATAATGTTCTATAACACTCTGACTGAGCTCTACCATTGGAGCGTAAGTACCCATGCTTTACATCTGGCATGTATTTTTATGACAGCTAGTTTAACATTAATGTTCAGATTTTTCAAACCTACACCATAAACATGTTGATTGTTAAGTGTTGAATTATGTGTCTTTTGTTTGGATGTTGGTCATGTTAATAAGGACAGCACTGGAGCTTATTTGGAGAAAGCTGGAGCGTCCATTCGTAGCGAATACACTCTCGGAGACCACTCAAGCATCACGCAACATTACACTCCTCATCAGTAGTTACCATACTCTCCACTGCTGTGTTTGGTTCTAAACTGACTGGACACTACAGTGACCACTTTTAAATCAACGCTAGTAAGACAAGTTAAATAAAATTAGCACATCGAGTTCAAGAAACATTAACGAACTGGGTTGGAAATGTGACGGCAGATAAAGTTTAGCCAATTTTAGTCCATTTTGTTTAACCAGCAATCTTTCTTAAAAGAATGCCAATTTGATTTTGTGGAACTCCTTTCCATAATTTTCAAAATGATACTCATTCAACAAGGGGGAGTCAGGAAGAGTCTTGTTATAGTGTGATGTTTCAAAACTGGAAAAATGAATTTAATAAAAAGCTTTTTTGTCTTTGCTGCGTCTTTGTTCTGTACTGCTTTTTCCACATATGTGTAGTTGTGTTATATGCTAGTTTCCTTTTTTAGCAGGAGGTGGCTGACAACTAGTTTAGGAGGACTACGTTGAAATACCGCAAAGATGAGGTAGTTCCTCTTGCTGATCCTATAAAAAGCTCTAAGAAGTTTCTCTTGAATTCATTCACTGCAGTAGAAAAAATGGAGCTCAACCTTCTACTGTGTCTCCTGCTGTACGGACACCTATACATCACTTACTGTGGTAAGTAGACTGAAATATAAATACACTTCACCCTCTGTGGAGTGTTTTTTTAGTCTCATAGAATTTTAACCATCAAAACATCTACATTAAAATGAATATGTCCTGGTGTAACGGCTGTCTTTTATTAGCATTGAACCTACAGAGCTAACTTTATAACTATCTGTTAAACCACTAAACATTAACGTCTAGCTAGCAGGGTCTCTGTCAGTCGAATGGCCCACCTGCTCTGTTAATAAGTTAAGATCAATAGAACATTGATGTTCATGTTGTAAGTAAATCCATTTGATCGTTCATCAGATTTTCATAAACCTCTTTTTGATGTGTCATAATTAATGAAGCCTACACTACAGTAACAGCAGTTCAGTCTGAAAAACCCCTGACTCCATACCTCTGACTTTTAAATGATTATTTCAGGCTTTACTATGTGACTCACAGCAGCACACAACATTTTATTTTAGTCTGGTTTTATTACTTCTGACTCAGTAATGCTACTTTTTTTTAGTTTTAACAGAAGAATCTTACATCACAACTTTCAATAAAGCTACTATTTGATTTATTTTAGCTTCATCTGATTTTAATTTCCAGCACCACAAAACATTTCCACATTTTCAAGAAAACCTAGAAATGTGAACTGAACTGCTCTGTTTTTCCTATGCAGTGACTGCAGTTCAAGCTTGTATGTGGCTCATGTAGTGTCACTTTGCCCATTTCTCCAGCAAAGTGAGTCATTCTGGAGAAATGTCACTGATTCTAAAATCTTCTTGATCTTTAATTAGTTGCTCTTGAGAAGATTAGTGGAAGCAAAACCAGGATACAGTCATGTGATTAAATCAGGACACTCCATTAAATATTTAGTTTATTAAGAAATATGGACATATCAATATTTGATTTTCTTCCAAAAAACAATTTCAGTTAATAAAGGTGATGCAACTGCATAAACAAGGAAAATTTGACTTTATCATTTATCTAACAAAAATGAAATAGATGCCAATTCCTACTGAGAGAAAAGCATGCTTCCCCCTTTAAGATCTTTTTAAGTGGTAGTAAATGTGGGGGTGTCCTAACTTTTGCCTCACAAGAAAACCGCATGTCTATTAATTACCTTTTACAAATAATTTTTCAGTTTTTTAATTGTTCTTGTCTTATTTCACCTTCATCTCTCAATATTGTTAAAATGAAGATCAAACTGAACTCAACCCTATGGGAATGAACGAAGGACAACAGTCCTGCCCAGTACATGACTGAGAGTGCCACCTACTGGTGTCTGAGTATTCTCTGATTATGTTTTCAGATTATATTACCTATTTTCTCATGATTTGAATTTACAAATTTTACATCTGAAAATTTCAACAAAAAAAAGATTGATTAGTAAACATTCAGTTTTTTATTGTAAAAAAATATTTTTTACTGTCTTTCACACGTGTAAATTCCTTTGTACAATTCGTAGTCAGTTGAAAACTAGGATTCAAAGCTAAAACTGCAGTAGAATCAGTTCAAACAGGTAACAGGTGATGCAGGAAGAAGTGCCAGTTGAAAGTGTGAGAGAAATCTGTTAAAGTCTTCAAAGCCTTCTGGGTCGCGGTGGGGTGCTGGAGCCTATCCCAGCTGTCATCGGGCGGAAGGCAGGATACACCCTGGACAGGTCGCCGGTCCATCACAGGGCGCACTAGTACCACTACTATTAGCAATGGTATTGTTTTAATAATAATGAAATTTATAAAAATATTAATACTAATAATAATTATTATAACTAGTTGTAGTAGTTGTGCAGTAGTAATTGTGTAGTTGTGTAGCTGTAGTAATTGTGTTGTTATAGTAGTTGTGTAGTTATTGTAGTTGTGTAGTCATAGTACAATCCCATTTGTGTGCAGAATGTAAATTAAAATAGGATGAAATGATATACAAATCATGTGAACCATATTTTTAAAGGAAAATACTACAAAGACAACATATCAAATGTTGAAACTGAGAAATTTGACTGTTTTTTGAAAAATATATGCACATTTTGAATTTGATGCCAACAACACATTGTAGAAAAGTTGGGATGGGGTCATGTTTACCACAGTGTTTCATCACCTCTTCTTTTAACAGCACTCTGTAAGTGTTTGGGAACTGAGGAGACACTGCTGTAGTTTTAAAAGTGAAATGTTTTCCTGTTCTTGTTTGATACAGGATTTCAGCTGCTCATCATTTCAGGGTCTCATTAGTTATATTTTTCATTTCATAATGCTCCAAATGTTATCAGTGGCGACAGGTCTGGACTGTAAAAGACTGTGTAGTTGTGGTTCAGGGTCACAGAGTAGCTAAAAAACATTAAGATGTGCTTCAGCGATTGTCAGTATATTGAATTAGACGTGAACAACTCTCAGAAAATAAACCAGTCATAAGACAGTATTTGATTTTGCCCTAAACAGTGAGTGTTTTTACTTGCACTTCATGATCTGATAACAGCAGAAAATCAGATTTTTTCAGTAATCCGATCAACACGTTTATATGCACTTGTGTAATCAGATAATGTGAAACACTGGATTTACATGAGTCAGACAGTAATCGGATTTCTGCTTTGCAACCAGCCAATAAACTCATGAAAAAAGACGTGACGTAAACATAACTTAAAACTCAAACTTTATGTCGCAGCTTTTTTAAAACATCAAGCCACACACACACATACACACTTATTTCCGGTATCGTGGTCTCTTTTCGCACATGCTCAGACTGAGAAATCTGAAAGAAATCAGAGTAAGAGTTCACATGCACTGAGAAATCTGATTACTGAGCTAAAATCCAGACTCTTATCAGATTTATTAATTGGATTTCTGGACCTTACTCTGATCTAAGAAATCAGAGTGTGCTGTTTACAGGTCCTTTGAATAATCAGATAACTGCAGAAATCTGATTATGATCGGATTATTAAGTGCATGTAAACTCACTCGGTGATGGGTGAAAGTAACAATTTAAATCTCATGGCTTATGTGAAATTGCCAGTAGTGTCACTGAAACAAACAAACAAACAAATAAATAAATAAACAAACAGACATGGAGTAAATCTCTCATGTTCTTCATTACAGAGATTCTACATGTGAGTCAGACAGAGGGAAACATCGCCATCCTTCAGTGTGGAAAACTAACTAACGGTAAAGCGACCTGGAGCAGAGACATCAATGGACAGAGAGTGGACATTCTGACCACTCATAATGGAGAGATGACCAAACACATCACTGATCCAGACAGACGTTACAGCTCATCAGCAAATCTAGTACTGATTATATTCAGAGTCTCACAGTCAGACGCTGGTAGATACTACTGCAGTGGAGCTACAGTGGAGCTCACTGTGACTGAACGTAAGTCTGAAAACCTCATCATTAAAATGAGTCCCACTTAATTCTACTGTAATTCTACTGTTAAATGTAAGTTTAGGGAGAGAAGGTATAATATGGCGGAATGTAGTGACGGAGATTCTGAGATATTTCAGCCTTCTAAGAAGACCAAGTCTGACGTGTGGTCATGGTTTTGGTTTTATAAGGATGCAGAAGGAAAGTGAAGATGACCACCATGTCTGCAGAACAGGCCGAAAGAAAATAGCGGCGAAAGGGGGCAACACATCCAACCTTACGAGTCATCTTCGCGACCACCACCCGCTACTTTTTAGAGAATGCAAGGTTAACTTTAATGGAGAAGTCTGTGGGGACTTCGAAATAGAAGAAATGTCGTGGTCTGTGTGGTTTAACTTTTGCTTATGGTTCCTTAATAATATAAAATGAAGCTTTTAGCGTCAAAAAAAAAATAAAAAAATAAATAAAAACAATCGGTGAATCAACTGTGAGTCGAAACTAAAGCTTTTAACATATTTCTAAGTTATCAGTCACACAAGCTCCGGAACGAGACGCTGCAGAGGTTCAATCTGCACAGTTCCCCTTTCTCGTCTCGCTTGCAGCGTTTACTGTCTGAGAAGAGAATAACTGTCTCAAATCACTCAGTGTCCCCTACAGAGGGCGCTACTGTTCAAACAAACACGATCATCATTAACAAGCAGTTGAGTTTTAAAATAGGGAATTTGTAACCTGTTGTTAATGTTGATTATAAATGACTTAGTCGAACATTTCCTGCACTCTTTGGGTGAAGGATTTGCTATTTCATGATCCACGAAGTGCACTACATAGGGAGGATAGTGTGCTTTGAGACGGGACCTTGCACGAGTAAACACTGTGCTGATTTTAGGAAAAGCAGAGTTTCAGAGATTAAACTTCAGGAGTGTTTCTGCCACAGCTCAGATGCATGTTCATTTTAAGTTATGTTTTAGTTTTAAAATGCTTTTAGAGAAGCAGCTCCACAGGTGAAGACACGCTGTGTGAGTTCTTCACTGTCTGCAGCTCACAGCGCGGTTTGGCTGTTTTTCCTGGTGCACTGTATTGATGAGGGGTTCAGCGCCACAACGGCACAATAATGCTGCAGCTGCAGTTCGGACAGAAATCCCCCGAGTGCAGCACTTCTTAGAAGTAGTAATTTTCCATTAAGACCCACCTCAGAGTTGCTCCAGATTTAATTTTCTATGCAGGGAAATCCCTAGTTATTGCACTTAATAATAATAATAATAATAATAACAGTAATAATGATACATTTGCTATTCTTTTGTTTACAGAGTATTACAAATATTGTAAGTAATACAAAAGTAATACTACAAATGTATTGACTATATTTTTTAATGTTTATGCAAACAAAAAGTGCATATTGCTGCCAATTCTATTTGTGTTAATATAAAAGTTGGTGAGACGAGTTTCAGTTTGTGTATCAGTATTTATTTGTTTATTTATTTGTTTTGCTTTTCAACACATTTGAACAGTATCGCGATTATACCGATAATCGTGATAATTTTGGTCATGATAATCGTGATATGAAATTTTAATATCATTTAATCTCAAATATGTATATATATATATATATATATATATATATATCATTTAAATGGAAGAAATACTGCACACTTCACATCTCTCATATTCTTCATTACAGAGACTCTACATGTGAGCCAAACAGAGGGAAGCCAGGCCACCCTTTACTGTGGAAAACTAACTAAAGGTACAGTGACCTGGAGCAGAGACATCAACGGACAGAGAGTGGACATTCTGACCACTCATAATGGACAGACGACCAAACACATCGCTGATCCAGACAGACATTACAGCTCAAGAGCAAATCTAGCACTGACTATATTCAGAGTCTCTCAGCCAGACGCTGGTAGATACTACTGCAGTGGAGCTACAGTGGAGCTCACTGTAACAGCAGGAGGTAAGACTGAAAACTTATCATTAAAATGTCTTAAAGCTTCAGACTGTGAATTTACTTCAGCTTTGCAGTCAGAGAGATAATAAAGACACACTGAATTTCATTTGAACTGATTTTTATTACAGTATTGGTTTACAGTAGATTATATATGTGATGATCTTTTGTATATGTTGCTTTGTTGTCCTGTCTCGTCTTAATTATCTTGTGTATTTATTGTTCTGTATGTTTATTCTCTGGTGGTTTTATTGTATATTCTGCACTCATTTCACACTGTTGTATATCTGCACTCTGTGTATTGTGTTCCTGCTGTTGTGTGTTTGAGGCCTGAAGAACATTTTGTTCCAATATATCAAAGTTATATTGAGGAATGACAATAAAGAAAACTTGACTTGGCAAAGAACTTAGAAGAAAATAAACCTCAATTAAACTTAATTAATGTATTAATTTATTCATTTTTCAGTACGTCCAAGTCCTTTCCCACATCCACCTTACCAGAAGAAGATTCAGCTAAGAATAAAACATTCAGTGTTTAGTGCTGTTTACAGTCTCACTCTCAGATGCAAATGACTGAGATCAGTGTGAAAATTTCACACTGTAAACTCAGTCAGAGGCTCAGCCATTTATAATGTAATATAATTAGAGTGCTGGTTTAATGTATGTGGTGAGCACTAATGTAGAAACATCTGTTCATGTGTGTGAATATTAGTGTTACGCTGTGTGTCTGAATGCAGGTTAGAATCTGGGTTAAGACTAAATTATTTCAGACAACCTAAGAGCAGCAGAGTTTATATTAGTAAAGCTAGTTTAAGAGGAATGTAAATACAGCACTAACTCAGATTTAGAGAACTAATAAGATGAAAATAAAGTTATTTATTATCAAGTACTTTCTTTGTCCACATCTGTCCACAACTGAAGGCTTCACTAGAGAAAACACAGCTATAGTTTAATATACAGGGTGATTCAAAAAGATTCATCCGATTTCAAAATGATTTATTTCACTTGTAAATCATTACAGAACAATGCAGTAAACTGTAAATGGTTTAAATGAGCATAAAGTTTATGATGTAATTTTACAAGCACTCAGTATGAACTTTCTCCAGCTGTACAGACGACATCATCCCATATTCATTTGAGCGTGTTGGGTGTTGCTGCACTGCTCTTTCAGTGCGATTTCGGAGATCATCCAGTGTCGTGGAACCAACAACGAACGCTCTGAGCTGTTGGAGCTTCACTGCAGACGAAAATCACGCTGCACAGTTATGACAGATTCACTCTTGCTGAAGTGGAGAACGCAGAACGCTTTCTGCTCAGGGGTCTCATCTCCTCACAGACTGAAGGGAGTCATCTTCCAGTGACAGTCAGAAACTCTATGACCCCCTCTTTCATTTGGATTGTGATTGGTTCCTAGGCACCTCACAGTTGTATAAATATGGCTCTTTGAAATCAGATGAATCTTTTTGAATCACTCTGTATATTGGTTTAATGGATTATCTACAGTGCCTTCACAAATAGTGACACCCTGGTAAATATGAGCAACATGGGCTGTAAAAACATTCTTTATTGTTCATTCTGTTGATCCTTCATTCAAATAATTTACAAAAATCAAACTCAATGACAGAGAAAAAGTAATAAATCTTACCACAAAATAAATAAATAGAAGCTACATCTACAATGTTCCCCTATTCTCAAAGTCGTTGCTGAATTTCTGAAGTACCCATCTCCACTTTTTGCGCTTTAGTTAAGAATGTTATGTTCAGAGTTAAGTTCAGTTATGAGTTACCAGAAAGTTTTCATGGAAGGTGGGGGGAAGTCATTTTCAGGTAAAAGTGGGCAATAAGGCAAAAAATATCATGATACTTTTTGGGTGTTTGTGACTTTGTGGAATGGACAAAACACACCAGCAACACAGCAGTAACACATTTAAAAGACTATTCACTTTTTTTTTCAGTATTTGGAAAAAAAAAGTTTTCGGTTTGTGATGTGTTAACTATGATGCTAATTTGTAATATCACAAATTGTTCTTCTCATATTAACAGCTTTGTGATCACACTTTCAGTGCGTCCTCTCACTGAGAGATCAGATGATCCATTAAATACTGAATCCAGCCTCCTGCACACTGAACCCACCACAACACCTACAGGTACATTTACAGTTAAACTACTGTAGATATGAAAGAAGGGACTGCATGTTCGCAAGCTTTGTCTGTAGAAAGTGTTTCTCTGGCATGAGTGCTTTGATTCGACCAGTTATCACAGAAACTCATCACATCTGGTGTCTATAAGATGAGCTTAAAACAGAGAAACTTACTCAGATGTCTTCACAGTGGTGGTGATGGGAACCAGGGGTCACAATGTCTACAACACAAACATAGACATTTAATTTACTATTCAAACGAAACTCTTCAGATGTCTGGTTCTTATCACCACCACTATGAACAGTTGTAAGTAATGACTCACTCAGTTTCTCTAAAACAGTGTGTTTTACATCTTACTGACAGAGTTATATAGAAATTTGGGAAAATGGTGGAATTCCCGTTAAAAACAGCAAGAATCATGCAGGAAAGACTCTCCCACTCTGTAAAGAATGGTGTTAGTTGTGATGTTTGTAAAGCTGTATCTGAATACAGGCATCATGAAGCTGGCAGGAGGCTAAATTGAGCTGTTAGACTGAGGCTTTAGTTTCAGACAGTAACACTGCAACACTGCAGAGCAGAGTGTTTTAGCAGTTCATGGTCATTATTTACAGAGCATTTCATTTTTATTGGGCAATCAGAACTAAGACAAAATGGACAAAACCAAGAATTTTCATACAAAAATGTGTGATGTGACAAGTGACTTGCCCCACATGGGGATTGAACCATTGATCTCCTGGATAGTATACAGAGGTGCTAAAAGGTGAGCCATCAGTCTGACATGAGAGGATAGCATTCAAGTGCAGAACAGTAGAGGCTCGAGGAATGCAGGGACAGAGGAAAACCAAAGACCCGCCAAGCAAGGATTGAACGCTCGCACGTAGCGTGGGTGAGTGCATGGGACATTACAGTATTTTGAATGCTGGTATCCTGGTCAACAATGAAATGTACATATTGCTGAGCTTAAACTACATGTTAATACTTTACTGTCTAACCAAGACTTCAGCTGAACTGAACTCAACTCTATGGGAATGAACGAAGGACAACAGTCCTGCCCAGTACATGCCTGAGAGTGCCACCTACTGGTGTCTGAGTAAAATATTAGTATCACACATTAGTAAGGGTATTCTCTAATCATTATTTGAGATTATATTACCTATTTTCTCATGATTTGAATTTACACATTTTACATGTGAAAATGTCAACTAAAAAAAATTAACATTGGTAAAAATTTGGTTTTTAATTGTCGAAAAAAATACTAATAAAATTCATTTTCACATGTGTAAATTCCTTTATAAAATTCATAGTAAATTGAAAACTAGGATTCAAAGCTAAAATAAAATCAGTTCAAACAGGTAATTTGAATCTCAACATGTCAGATTACTCTTCACTGATTTGGATTAGAAGCTAAGCCTGTTTCTCACACACAGGAGGGGATTCACCCAACACTGAGTCTGATGCAGGAAGAAGAGTCAGTTGAAAGTGTGAGAGGAATCAGTTAATAATGTTTCCTCTGAAACTCCTACATTCACATTTCTTACTGCAAAATCTGAAATCCTGCTCAAGTCTTTTACTCCTACAGCAGCACTTAGAAGATTTAGCAGGAACATTAGTGTCAGAGCAGTTCAGGTGTTACTACTGCAGGATTATGTTTGTTATGAAATGCTACTGGAATATGTAAATGAGATACTAGCATGGACACACGTCACACAAGCGGTAAAACACACCGGTCATCCTCCTTTACGAATCAGCAAACGTTACTGACACAACACTCACTCTTAACATCATAGTAAATCTGGAGCTGCCTTGCACTAGTACCACTACTATTATTATTAATATAATAATTATTATTACTATTAGTGGTGGTATTGTTATAATAATAATGAAAGTAATACAAATAATAACACTAACAATAGTTATTATTATTTTTATTGTTATTAGTAGTAGAGGTTGTAGTAGTTCTGTAGCAGTTGTGTAATAGTAGTTGTGTAAGTTGTGTAGCTGTAGTAGTTGTGTAGTTGTGTGGTATAATGATCATATAGTCTCCCAAAATGCCAGGACTAGGCCTGTCTTGTCGACATTAATGCCTGATCTTTCCTGTGTTTATCATTTTTTCACCACCTGATTTCTGAGCTTATGCGACCCTAAGTGCCCTCTGCACATTAAATTCTGGTTCAAGTGATAGGAACTTTTAAATTTGGATAAATAAAATGCAATGCTTTATTCATTTTTGATTTTATAATTCGTTTGTGAAACTGTAAAACAAAGCTATTTCCACAGAACCAAAAACAAGAACTGTCCAATTTTCCCATTTTTCAAAAATGAATTTGAAATGAAAATCGAATGACTAAAAGATACACAGACGATACATCAACTATAAAATGAATTTATGAATTTATGAAATGAAATCCTTCATTTCATTAAGCATTGATTTGGTTTCAGCTTCACTCTAAAAGTGTTTTGTGGTGTCTACATTAAACACTGCTCACTTATTTCCGGTATCGCGGTCTCTTTTCGCACATGCTCAGACTGAGAAATCTGAAAGATATCAGAGTAAGAGTTCACATGCACTGAGAAATCTGATTACTGAGCTAAAATCCAGACTCTTAATCAGATTTCTTAATTGGATTTCTGGACCTTACTCTGATCTAAGAAATCAGAGTGTGCTGTTTACAGGTCCTTTTGAATAATCAGATAACTGCAGAAATCTGATTATGATCGGATTATTAAGTGCATGTAAACTCACTCGGTGATGGGTGAAAATAACAATTTAAATCTCATGGCTTATGTGAAATTGCCAGTAGCGTCACTGAAACAAACAAACAAACAAATAAATAAATAAACAAACAGACATGGAGTAAATCTCTCATATTCTTCCTAACAGAGATTCTACATGTGAGTCAGACAGAGGGAAGCCGCGCCACCCTTTACTGTGGAAAACTAACTAAAGGCACAGTGACCTGGAGCAGAGACATCAACGGACAGAGAGTGGACATTCTGACCACTCATAATGGAGAGACGACCAAACACATCGCTGATCCAGACAGACGATACGGCTCATCAGCAAATCTAGTACTGATTATATTCAGAGTCTCTCAGTCAGACGCTGGTAGATACTACTGCAGTGGAGCTACAGTGGAGCTCACTGTGACAGCAGGAGGTAAGTCTGAAAACTTCATCATTAAAATGAGTCCCACTTAATTCTACTGTAATTCTACTGTTAAATGTAAGTTTACATGATTGAATTAAATTCTAATATGTTAATGTTAAACACAATGTACTGTATTTATGCTACATAATGATAATAATAGTAATAAAAATAATAAAACATTATTATTATTATTACAAAACAACAAGAAATAATAATAAAATAATAATAATAATAATAATAATAATAGTTTTAGTGTTTTGTAGTGACAGATGAATTGCTAATAAACATTGATTAAGATGTGCTTAAATGAGTGTTTATATTCCCAGTATTAATGGATACAAAAAAAAAAATATATATATATATATATATATATATATATATATATATATATATATATAATTTAAATGGAAGCAATACTTTACACTTCACATCTCTCATATTCTTCCTAACAGAGACTCTACATGTGAGTCCGACAGAGGGAAGCCGCGCCACCCTTTACTGTGGAAAACTAACTAACGGTAAAGTGACCTGGAGCAGAGACATCAACGGACAGAGAGTGGACATTCTGACCACTCATAATGGACAGACAACCAAACACATCACTGATCCAGACAGACGATACAGCTCATCAGCAGATCTAGCACTGATTATATTCAGAGTCTCTCAGTCAGACGCTGGTAGATACTACTGCAGTGGAGCTACAGTGGAGCTCACTGTGACAGCAGGAGGTAAGTCTGAAAACTTCATCATTAAAATGTCTTAAAGCTTCAGACTGTGAATTTACTTCAGCTTTGCAGTCAGAGAGATAATAAAGACACACTGAATTTCATTTGAACTGATTTTTATTACAGTATTGGTTTACAGTAGATTATATATGTGATGATCTTTTGTATATGTTGCTTTGTTGTCCTGTCTCGTCTTAATTATCTTGTGTATTTATTGTTGTCTATGTTTATTCTCTGGTGGTTTTATTGTATATTCTGCACTCATTTCACACTGTTGTATATCTGCACTCTGTGTATTGTGTTCCTGCTGTTGTGTGTTTGAGGCCTGAAGAACATTTTGTTCCAATATATCAAAATTATATTGAGGAATGACAATAAAGAAAACTTGACCTGGCAAAGAACTTAAAAGAAAATAAACCTCAATTAAACTTAATTAATGTATTAATTTATTCATTTTTCAGTACGTCCAAGTTCTTTCCCACATCCACCTTACCAGAAGAAGATTCAGCTAAGAATAAAACACTCAGTGTTTAGTGCTGTTTACAGTCTCACTCTCAGAGGCAAATGACTGAGATCAGTGTGAAAATTTCACACTGTAAACTCAGTCAGAGGCTCAGCCATTTATAATGTAATATAATTAGAGGGCAGGTTTAATGTATGTGGTCAGCACTGATGTAGAAACATCAGTTCATGTGTGTGAATGTTACAGTGTTACACTGTGTGTCTGAATACAGGTTAGAATCTGGGTTAAGACTAAATTATTCCAGACAATCTAAGAGCAGCAGAGTTTATATTAGTAAAGCTAGTTTAAGAGGGATGTACATACAGCAATACATCATATTTAGAGGAATTATGAGTAAAAAGTAAAATTATTTGTTATTATCAAGTACTTTGGCCACATCTGTCCACAGCTGAAGGCTTCACTAGCGAAAACACTGTCTTAGGTTCAAATATATATGTTGGAATATCTACAGTGACCACAAGTATTGAAACCCTGGTAAAGAAAGATTTTTACAGCCTGTTTTGCTCATGTTTATCAGGTGTGGCAGTAACTGTGGAGGGCACTGTAGAAGCTCCATACGGCTATAATTAACACTGTTCCTGAATTTTTGAAGTACCAGTCTCCACTTTTTGGGCTTTAGTTTAGAAAAGTAACCGTTATGAGTTACCAGAAAGTTAGCATGGAAGGTGGGTGGAAATCACTTTCAGTAAAACGGACAAAACACACCAGCAACACAGCATTGAGACATAAAAAGACAAAAAGAATTCTTCAGTTTGTGGTGTGTTTATTATATGGTGTGTTAATCTGTTATATCACATAAATTGTATTTCTCATATTGAAAGTATGTATTACACATTAATCATATTAATATATTATACATATTATTCATAATTTCAGTGCGTCCTACCACTGAGAGGAGATCAGATGATCCGACTACTGAGTTCAACCGCCTGCACACTGAATCACCCACAACAGCTACAGGTACATTTCACAGTTAAGCTACTGTAGAGATTTGATGAAAGAAGACACTGTATGTTTGATGTTTTGCATGTATTTACTGTCCAAAACCACCAGTGAACCTACACGAGTCTCCTAAGTTTTATATGGAATGTTGTTTCTAAGAAATATGTTTTAATTCCTAAAATTATCATTGCCTGCATCAAAGACATTTAGCCACCACTTTGTTTTTGTCTGAAACTGATTTTATTGGTTTCTATGGACTGTTATGCACTGTTGCTATGAGACCTCAACACCGTCTACAAAATACATTGCAAGTGGCAATCATTGGGGTCCAAGTACGACGTGCCATTTTGGAGCCAGTTAAAAACAAATGATGGTCAAAGTGGCCTCTATTTATAACAGATGCGAGGTCTCAAAAGAAGATGTCTGCCAAACTTCCTACACATTGACCTTTTGGTATGGCAAGAAACAGATTTTAACAAATAAATCAAAATACATAGAAAACAGTGCAATGGACCATCAAATGTTCTACTAGGAACAATGACGATGGACCCAGTACAGAGATTTTATGTCTACTTCTAATGAATCAACTGATCACACAGACATAAAGAGATCAGTCAGACTCTACTAAGTGTTTATCACTGTTTATCAAAATGAATATGAACATGTCTAGATTTTCTGTAATGCATTATTTCTCTCTCTCTCTCTCTCTAGGTGGAGTGAGTGTGAATGTGGTAGAGACAGTGCTGATGTTTGGTGGAGTTGGTTTGGCTGCTCTGATGTTTCTTCTGGCTACAGTAGCTGCCGGCAGAATGATCCTCCATCAGAACAGGAAGACAGACTGGACACCAGGGAAAGAGGAGTTCCAGCTCAGCCATTTAGAGTAGAAAGGAAGACAAGCCAGTAGAAGCAAACCTACACAACATATGTAATTTCGCTCAAATATACTTATACAGTTTTCTGAAAAAATAAATATTGCTTTGATTAATCAGCTACAAACCACAATATGATAAAATACAATAATGTTCAATAAATAATTTCATTTATAATTGATAAAAATCACAATGAATAAATCTCCCACCAAGTAATGTAGTTCATTTACTGTAGGCTGTGGTTGCCAAGCAACGTAATGATAAAAGTTATTCAATGAACAGCACAATATTTTTAAATAACTTAATATAGAGTTACATTCTTGTAGAATTCAATTCTAATATGCTGAGTTATTAAAAATTATTGTTCCATGATTGTGGTGCCTTTTTACCCACTAATCTAAATATACTGTATATATGTAAAGATAAAATATATATTTTAAACACTGGAAAAATGCCCTACACAATGACCTACGTGCCTGTTTCAGATAAATAACGTAAAACATTAATACACAATGCATCTACAACACTTAGAAAACAGTATCCAGTCCGACTGTAACTACACATTTTTGAGTTGCTTTTTCATGAATATGTTATAGATTATGAAAAATGTACAACTTAGTGTTCTTTCAACATTCAGCCAACACCTGAACACATTCACTCCTCTGAAATATCTGGAATATTCCACAAATCACATGTTTAACAGAAACAAGCAGCATCTTAAAATGAATCATTTACTGATCAAGTAAATTATTTGTTGAAAAAACAGATTTTAAATTCAATAGATTTAGATTAAGTCTTAGGTTCAAATATATATGTTTGATGGAATATGTACAGTGACCACAAGTATTGACACCCTGGTAAAGAAAGTTTTTTACAGTCTGTTTTGCTCATGTTTATCAGGTGTGGCAGTAACTGTGGAGGGCACTGTAGAAGCTCCATACGGCTATAATTAACACTGTTCCTGAATTTTTGAAGTACCAGTCTCCACTTTTTGGGCTTTAGTTGAGAAAAGTAACCGTTATGAGTTTCCAGAAAGTTAGCATTGAAGGTGGGTGGAAATCACTTTCAGGTAGGCTTTTGCAAGATTTACTTTACTTTAACATACAAAGTAAAGAATATGCTTATTGAATTTCTTGACCGATCCAGCCACTTTGAAGTTAATCACCGCTCTCTAAATTATGGACTGAAACTTAATTGATCATTTAAAAAATACATTCATGTAAATAATAAGAATGTCTATAATGTCCTCATACCTAATTTTGCTGTATATAAGCTAAACCCTGATATGTTCAAGCTTGTTACTTATTTAAGCCACTTTTAGCAAAGAGACCATGTAAAAATGAGATACTGTTCCACTGAGACTGAACTGTTTTTTGGGTAATGAAATGCATGTTTTCTTAAAACCAATGTTGAAAATGATTAAAAAAATAAGGTTTATATTTTAGAGTTACAGGGGCCTCAATTGACATGTCCAGTTGTATCTGTGTACACAAGTATTTCACAACAGCTTTAGTGTGGCTCAGCCAATCAGCTTTTAGAGCCAATATTGCCTGTTTTATGATTCTTTAATGAATACAAGTACGCCTGGTGCTGCTTTATATGCTTTGTCACCATGTTTGTCACCAGCTTAAAGTAAAATATGAATTTCCTTCAAGAAGCTTCAAATGTCTGTGTTCAATCTAGAACTGCCTTTTCTCCAATTCTGAATAAGAAGCTCACTTCAGCCTCATCAGAAGATGTTCATGCAAAATGCCTGAAGCTTAGCGCTAATACTAAAATCCCACAAGGACACTAGCAGAAGTTAGCTTTATCATTGAGGTGGGGTTTTTCTCACATGTGGACCAAGTTTTGACATTTCTGGCCCAAACTGAAGGCCTGGATCTAATAGTCATGGTTCACTGGTGTTTTGAAGGATTAACTCTAAAGAGTGAGCAGCACAAAAAGTAAAGAATATGCTACTGAAATTCCAAGATTCAGTTGTCTGTATTTAATCTAAAGCTGCTGAAAGTGGTACTGAAGCCAGTTAAAAAAAAAGTGAATGTACACCACTGTTAGCCCAATGCTAACATAATGCTGGAAATAGAAATCAGCATTATCACAAAAATGATAAACAAAAGCTAATTACACAGACTATGGAGAGAAGGAAATGACAAGGATGAATGAAATGAATTGCACTAAAATAACCACATCTAAAAGTGTTAATCCCAATTATTAGAGCAATTTCCATTTTAATTTGGGGAAAAAACAGAAGTATCATGTGAAGAATATTATGAAATGCACAGAATTTATATTTTAGATTTATTTTTGAGATTTAAGGATTTGTTTTTGGGATTATTTGAATCGTGAGAAGCAGAAAATGTTAAACCAACTTCTAAGACTGAACTTTAAAGGTGTGAAAAAATATCCCTGCAGATTTCTTTGAGAAACTGAAAGTGAAGGGTGCTCTCTGACTTTTGAACAGTATTGTTTACATATGTATTAATACAAATGACGCTATTTGTATAAGATGGTTAATCTATAATTCCATAAAACCCACACATACATAAAGAGTATTCTGGTAGTTCCTCCTATCAGCATTGAGAACTATGTGTTCTGCTGAGAGACTCAGACTTAATAAGACCATATAAAAACACTATATAACTTTATTTAGTGAGATTTAGTAAAATTCTCTGGATGGCCAGCTAGATGGACTCTCTGTCCATCAGTCATTCACAAAGATGTGTGCAGACAGTGTGAGGTGGAGACTGACATGCAGATTGTATATTCAGACTTTGTGGTTTGGCTTCCTTCTTGTTTCATTTGTTTTCTACAAGCTGGTTTGAAGTTAAGGAACAACGACACGTACTTAAGTGAGCGTTGACGTTTTGAGCTGATCCTCCAGTCATTTCCCTGCAGTTTCTCCTCATGGGGTTTATGGTAAACTGTGTTATTTTTCTTTATCTCCTGATCTGTAAGTGGACGCTCTCTGCTCAGGCTGATAAATGGACAAAATTTATTCAGATTAAGAAACTAGACAGTTTAAATATAGATACACAGATAATACACATATATACAAACCTCAATTCCAAAAAAATTGGGACAGCATATGAGATGCTAATAAAAGCACTGGTTAATCAATTCTGTTAGACACTGATTGATCCAGTTTTGAAAGTGGAATTCTTTACCGTTCCTCCAATTTACCATAAAAGTCTTCAGCTGTACAAACATACAGTACCTTTATTGCTGCATTTTGCATTTCCTAATATTTCTAAAATTGTTTCTTGAACAACTTTTTCTTTCTATATTCAAAAGACAGACAAGCTCTATTTCTATGTAAAAAAATTAATCTTTAAACTTAATAATTTAATCTTAGTTTCTTTACTGAATCACCAATGTTTGCCCTAAAAGATAGCTTGTTATCAATCCACATTCCCAAATACTTATAGCTTTGAACACAGTTAATAACTGTACCTTTCAGTGTTTACTGTACATTATTAAAACTATCACTTCCATGAGACCTAGAAAAGAACATACATTTTGTCTTCCCTTCCTTCAGCACTAGTTTAAAACTATGTAAACATTTCTGCAACAAATTAAAATCTTTCTGCACATATTGTTACAGAGGAGGCACAAGAATACATGACAATGTTCAATGTGTTTTCCAACTTTTTACATATATAATGTAAAAAGTACTGGCCCAAGTATAGAACCCTGTGGAACGCCATTGGCAACTTCTAAAAACCGAGACTGTTTTTCCTGAGCAACAACATACTATTCTATTAATAGTGTTCTATTAATAAGATAATAAAATATTAATCATTCTGGACCCAACTGAGAACCTGCTGATCAAAGCCAATAGAAATGTTGCTCTGAAACATGTCTGTATCTTTCAGTGTTAATTTTGTCTTCACAGATGTGCAAGTTCCCCAATAACAGCCCCCATAAAATCACAGATCCTCACTTTTCAACACAGATAAGCATCCTTTTCTTCTTTGGCTCGAAGAACACAATATCCATTATTTCCATAAACAATCTGAAAGGTGGATTTGTTTGACCAGCATACATGTTCCTGTTTTGTGTCACTTCCACTTTGCCTCAATCCATCTTAAATGAGCTCGGGCCCACAGAAGTTGGCGGTGTTTCTGGATCCTGTTTATATGTGGTTTCTTCTTTGCATGATAGAGACTTTACCTGCATTTGTGGATGCATCGAAAAACTATTTTCACAGATAGGTTTTCAGAAGTGTTCCTGAGCCCATACAGTAACTTCATCATGTCATATTACAGAATCCTGTCTGTTTTTAATGCAGATCTTGGCCAGCAAATACTGGTTTTTGGCCACTTGTATACAGAGTTTTCTCCAGATTCTCTGAATCTTTTAATGTTATTATGTGCTGTAGATGATGAAAAGGCAAATTTCTTTTCTATTTTAAATTGAGAAATGTTATTCTTAAATTGTTGCACTATTTGATCGTGCAGTCTTTCACAGAGTGAAGGTTCATGACTGCATTGATCCTAGATAGTCATTCCATCCTGCATAGATCCTGGATACTCTGTAAATCCAGTATCTGACTGCACTGATCCTGGATAATCACTTAATCCACTCCATGGCTTTATTGGCCCTGGATAGTTAATACAGTTAACGACTGTATTGATCCTAGATAGTCAGTTAATCTAGTTCATGACTGTATTAATCTTGGATAGCCAGTTAATTGTATCACAGACTGCATTGATCCTGGATAAATATTTAATCCAGTTCATGGCTATCTTGACCCTGGACAGTCATTCAATCCTGTTCATGACTGCATTGATCCAGGAGAGTCATTCAATCCAGTTCAAGACTGCATTGATCCGGGAATGTCAGTAAATCCAGTATCTGACTGTACTGATCATGGATAGTCAATTCATCTAGTTCATGACTGTATTGATCTTGGATGGCCTGTTAATCCACTTACTGACTGCATTAATCCTGGGTGATCACTTAATCCAGTTAATTGATCACCCAGGGAATAGAGACTTTATTTATCCTGGATAGTCAGTTAATACATTTCAGGACTGTGTTAATCCTGGATAGTCAGTTTATCCAGTTCATGACTGCATCCATTCCTGGATTGTTGGTTAATCCAGTTAATGACTGTATTGATCATAGATAATCAATTCATCTAGTTCACAACTGTGTTTATCCCTGGATAAACAATAATATAGTTCATGACTGTGTTGATCCCTGGATAGTTCGTTAATCCAGTTTATAACTGTATTGATCCTGCATAGCCTATTAATTCTATTATAGACTGAATTGATTCCAGAGAGTCAGGTGATCCTGTTCATGACGATATATATCCTGGATAGTCAGTTAATCCATTTCATCACTGTATTGATCCTAGATAGGCATATTATAGACTATATTGATCTTGGATAACTATTTAACAGAGTTCATGACCTAATTGATCCTGAGTAGCCAGTTAATCCAGTTTATGACTGCAGTGATCCTGGTCAGATAGTTACACATATTATGTATTGATCTTGGATAACTAGTTAACAGAGTTCATCACCTTGTTGATCCTGGATAGTCAGTTAATCCAGTTTATGACCTTATTGATCCTGGATAGAGAGTTAACCCAATTTATGAATGTACTGATTCTTGATAGCCAATAAATGTAGTTCATAACTATTGATCAGCCAATTGGTTAGCCAATTAATCCATTTCAAAACTTTATTGATCCTGGATGTTCAATTAATTTAGTTCATTACTGTATCAATCCTGGATAGTCTATTAATTCAGTTCATGAACATCAAGGCACCCATTTGGTTTGACCATTATGTAAACATTACCTATAACATTTCAGAAGATGTGTTCACTGGTTTTGGATTGTAAATAATATGACTATATTCTACGTTGTAGACCTTGTGACTTGGTTCCTGTCACCACAGCTGTAAAGAAATCCGAGTCTGTTTCTGTAGTTTCTGTACAATGAACCATATTACATCAAACCACTCTGAATCCACTGAAATATGCATTTAAGTGAGTCAGATTTCTCTGTTATAAACTTAGTCTGTTAATTATTTCTTTTAATTTTACAAAAACATTTGTCAGTGCATGGTTCGTCACCATTATTCTGTGTAGTGATTTGTTTTTAATTATTAATCATTCAATATTATCAAGTTGTAATTCCATTAATCATTCAGCATTATCAAGTTGTAATTCCATGTGTGCTTCATTAATTGATTTTAAATAGTATTTTTTCTGTTGACCAAGTGATTACTGAGTGGAATGAATGGTGACTTATTGATTCAGTTGAATGACACTGATTTAGTATCATAATGAAACAGTAAGGTGAAACAATGAGTTGTGTAAGAGCAGAAAAATGCAAAACTATGCAGAGCTCTGGCCCTCCAGGATCTGACTTTGAGATTATGGTATATGTTAATATGTGATAATATGTGAAATGCTAATAAAAACAGAAAGCAGTGATTTGTAAATTATGTTTGACCTGTATTAAATTAAAATGGTACAAAAAACAGTGTTTTATGTCGTGCCTGATAAACTCCATTGGTTTTTAAATAAATGCTCATTTCAAATGTGATGCCTTCAATACATTCCATAAAAATTGTGACAGACGAATGTTTACCTCTGTGTTAAATCACCTTTCCTTTTAACAACACTTTCCTTTTCATTTGGGGACTGAAGACACAAATTGTTCCAGTTTTGAAAGTGTCATTTTTTGACAATCTTCCATTTAACAAGTCTTCAGCTGTGCAACTGCAAGGTGGTTATTGTCATATTTTGAGCTTGATATTGCGAAATATTTCCCATAGTTACAGAATAATTTATATAAGTTACTGAATCACTCATATTAGTTACTGTATTATTCATAGTATTTACTAACAAGTCATAATAGATACTGAATATTTCCTAGCAGTTACTGAATTTTTCAGAGTAGTCACAAAATAATTAATAACAGTCACTGAATAATTTATTGCATTTACTGAATGATTCATAATAGGTTATGAATTCAAAGTAGCTACTGAAAAATTCATACTATAATGCAAAACTTTGGGTGCATCTTGTCAAATTGCATGTTTTATAGATTTTCTAAGTGAAAATAAGTATACATTCTCCACAGAGAACACATTTCTGCACATTTTAATGTACAGTTACTGTTTATTTGTTGAATTTAACACTTTTAAAAAGAAAAACATAAACCAAATGCTTTTGTCCTTTTAATTGCACAAAATATCTATATTGTTTTATTGCATTTCAGTACAGTAAATTCAGCAAATATATAGAAATGAAGCGCTAAAACTTGTAGAAAAAAAATCCTTGTATTTTTTTTCCCTGTAGAAGATGTGTTACCTTATTTTCACTTAGAAAATCAACAAAACCTCATCTGAACAAGGTATTCCAACTTTTGCACATGACTGAATCATGTTATCATGTATATAATATGCATTGTAACTATATATATATATATATATATATATATATATATATATATATATATATATATGCCCATAAAGGTGCACCTGGGAACATGCAAAAGACCCTGGATATTTTGTATTGCTCAATAGCATAAGGATTAAAAATAGACCACACAGATATCTTACACTGTGTTCTCTTACTATACTAGCAGCTGCCTCGCTCTTGGCTGACTGAACCCTTCTGGGAGTGGTAAAGTAAAACAACAACATTGACTCACAAATGTCTTTTTAATGTGGGAGCGTGGTGTATGTGAGAGCTGCTTTGCATGGCCACACCCACCAAAGTCCCCATGGCTGCACAGCCCGTGCGGACGCCACAAGATAATACACAATGTAACAAGCCTAGTTGTAGTATTCCTTCTTTGTGCCTTATGGATGTTGTGTTATGAACAGGTTTGTAAATGACCACACAGGCTCGCCTTCCATTATGAGAGGGCTAAAAAGCACCTTTGGCTATGTTCACATTACAAGCCTCATTGCTCAAATCCGATTTTTTTGCTCAAATCCGATCTCTCTGATACGATGGTTCACACTCGTTAGGTAAGTGATGCAAATCTGTCATTAATGTGAACGAACCGGCGTCCTGAAATGACCCCCATGAGCACATCCTACTCAGTAACGTCACATGAATGAATCACGTGCATCATCAACAAACAGCTCTCAGCTTTATTATTAGAGCGAGACGGAGGTGAAAAAGGTGAGATGAGCTGCTTTTCCACCGTTTACAGGCTTTAACTTCTGTTCGACGCTGCTGCCATGGTAACGCTGAATGACGATGCAAGTGGAAAAGAAGCACATGAATTCTGATCTGAGTGTCACATTAAGGTCACATGGCCACGAATCGGATATGTATCCGATTTAGGACCACATATGAAAGTGGCTCAGGTCGGATTTGAAAACATCAGATTTGTGTCCACACAGCCCTGAAAACATCGGATCACATCAGGGCAAAAATCAGATTTGTGCCACTTCAAACTGGTAATGTGAACGTAGCCTTAGAGACATTCAGGGCTTTCTCTGGTGCAACTTAGATTCCTGTGTATTATTTATATTTATTTTTGCTCTCCATACGTACACAGGTGTAAGCAAATTGTCAAAGTAGAGAAATCTGCTTTGGACTTTATGATAATTTTCACTCTGATTGAGCTCTACCATTGGAGTGCAAGTGCACATGCATTTACATCTAGTATGTAGTTTTATGACAGCTAGTTTAGCATTGACATTCAGATTTTCATACACTTGTAGATTGTTATGTGTTTGATCTGCTGTCTCTTATTTTAATATTTTTTTCCCAGGACTGTAAATAGTGACTTTTGTTTGGACGTTGGTCGTGTTAATAGAGCACTTAAGCTTATCTTTAGAAACTTCTGGTGTCCATTTGTAACAAATACACCCTCTGAAATCACTCAAGCATCATGTACCATACACTGCCCATGACTAGTTACCGTATTCTCTAATGCAACGTGTGGTTCTCAACTGACTGGATACTACAGTGACCACTTTTAAACCAACTCTTAAGACAAATTAAATCACAATTAGTAAATCATGTTGAAGAAACATTAATGAACTGAGTTTGAAATGTGACAACAGATGAAGTTTAGCCAATTTTAGTCCATTTTGTTTGACCAGTAATCTTTCTTAAAAGAATGCTAATTAAATTTTGCAGAACTCCTTTCCATAATTTCCAAAATTATACTCATTCAATAGTCAGGAAGTGCCTTGTTATAGACTGATGTTTAAAAACAGGAAAAATAGATTTAATAAAAAGCTTTTGCGTCTTTGCTGCATCTTTGCTTTGTACTGCTGTTTTTACATATGTGTAGGTTGTGGTTTGCACTGGGTTCCTTTTTTGCAAGAGGTGGCTAACAGCTAGTTTAAGGGGAATATGTTGAAAGATTAGAAGAAGAAGTTCCTGTCACTAATAATATAGAGACATCTGATAACAGAAGCCTGCAGTAGAGAATGGAGCTGAACCTTCTACTGTGTCTCCTGCTGTACGGACATCTATACATCACTTACTGTGGTAAGTAGACTGAAATATTAATACACTTCAGTCCCTGTGGAGTCGTTTTTTAGTTTCACAGTAATTTCAAAATGTCAAAATATCTACATTAAATGATGTGTAAGGTGTGTAAGGGCTGTCATTTAGTAAAATCACTAAATCCAAGAAGCTAACTTCTAAATTATTTGATAAGTCACTAAACATTAACATCTAGCTAACATGGTCCGTCAGTCAAATAGTCCACCAGCTCCGTTAATAAATTAAGCTCAATAAAGCATTGATGTTCATGTTGGTGTTCAAATCCATTTGATTATTCTTAAGATATTCAAAAAACAATGAAACCTACACTACGATGACAGCAGTTCAGTCCTGACCTGACGCCTCTGAGTTTTAAATGATCATTTCAGGCTTTCCAAGGTGACTCATAGCAGCACACACAAGATGTTTTACTCTGTTGTCATTTTTTTCTGACTCAATATTGCTACTTCTTTCACTTTTAACTTTAAATAAAGCTCATATGTTTGATTATTTTAACTTCTTCACATCATTTACTGCTAGTGCCACAATACATTTCCATGTTTGCAAGAAAAAAAATGTGAGCTGAACTGCTCTCTGTTTCTCCTACGCAGTGACTGCAGTTCAAGCTTGTATGTAACGCATGTTACATCACGTTGCCTATTTCTTCAGCAAACAGAGTCATTCTGGAAAAATGTGACTGACTCTCCCATCTCCCATCAGAACCTACTGTGATTCTTGTTCATGTAATGGTGTATTCTTCTTCCACCCCATTAAATATTTAGCTCTTCATTAAAAAATATGGACATATCTATAAATAAAGGTGATGTAGCATAACCTTTGCAAAAACAATGAAAATTTGACTTTGTTATCACTCATTTAACAAAGAAAAAAAGTAAGAAAAAAAATAATTTAATTAGGCTGTGTTCACACAGCAGGTAAAAGTGACCCAAATCTGATTTTCTCACCAAATCGAATTTTTTTGTTCGGCTGTTCACAGTATCTTTTAAGAGTGATCTGTAGGTGACGTCAGTCTGAACACATCAGCTCATAAACCGACCTGCATGCTCAAAAGAGCAGTGCTTCATGTTGCTTCACGTGGCTCATCCAGAGGTACATTCAATTGTATTTTCTTTTAGAACTAATTCTGGCGAATTCTACTAAAATAGGTTTACTTAAAATAAAGTGTTATTTTTTCTGTTACACAATAATACTAGGATATAAAGTACAGTAACCATGCAGTGAGTGCAAAGATGCAGTTAAAGTGACGGTGTGGAGTTCAGCAGGGTCACAGCCTCAGGAAAGAAGCTCTTCCTGAGCCTGCTGGTGCAGGAGCAGAGGCTTCTGTAAAACCTGCCAGATAGGAAGAGGGTAAAAAGTCCATGGTTAGGATGAGAAACTTCCTTGATGATGTTCCTTGCCCTGCTCAGACAGCGCTTGTGGAAAATGTTCTGTGGAGGGTATGTTCAATGGAGGGTAACTGAAATGTTCAATGGAGGGTAACTGGCCACCGGTGATGCGTTGGGCAGCTTTCACCACCCGCTGGAGCGCTCTGCGGTCAGATGCGGAGCAGTTGCTGTACCACACTGAGATGCAATTTGTGTGTATGCTCTCAATGGTACAGCAGTAAAAGTTCACCAGTGACCATGATGGAGGAATTGAAGGACCAGGTGAGATCATCTGAGATGTGAATACAAAGGAACTTGAAGCCAGACATGTGCCTGTCTCCTACATCTCCTGAAGTCCACTATGATCTCCTTGGTTTTTTTCTGGGTGTTGAGCGCCAGTTTGTTGACATCACACCATGCCTTCAGGTGCTGCACCTTGTCCCTGTAGGCCATCTCACTGTCACCTCTGATCAGACCTATCACCATGGTATCATCCGCGAACTTGATTATGGAGTTAGAGCCATAAACGGGAACACAGTCATGGGTGAACAGGGAGCACCGAAGAGGGCTCAGCCCTCAGCCTTGTGGAATGCTGGCGTTCAGGGTGATGGGGGGAGGAGAAGAATTTGTCTAACTTAACAGACTGAGGTCTGTTAGTCAGGAAGTCCAGAATCCAATTGCACAGAGATGTGCTGATACCGAGCTTTAAGATCAGCTTGGAGGGGATCACCATGTTAAATGCTGAACTGAAGTCAATAAACAGTATTCTGACATATGAGTTTTGACAGTCCATGTGGGTCAGTACAGTGTGGAGCACCGTGGAAATGGCATCCTCTGTTGACCTGTTGAGGCGGTAGGCAAACTGGTTTGGGTCCAGTGCAACAGGCAAACAGGACTTCAATTGAAAAAGAACTAGTCTTTCAAAGCACTTGGAGATGATGGAGGTGAGCGTGTCAGGGCAGAAATCATTCAGAACTGAAGCAGTCGACTGCTTTGGCACTGGCACACATTAGGGAATCAGAAGCCCTGGATGAACAGAGAAATTCTTTATTATTTTGGTAAAGTCCTTATTTATTATTTTGTGAGTTGTCACACAGCTGTTGACATGATCCAGGACAGAGTTGGTGTAGATGTCAATGTTGGTATTAGAGTCTTTGATGGCCTGGGCTGCAAATACACTCCAGTCTGTGTGCTGGAACTGTTGCTGAAGAAAGGAGTCAGCCCCTTCCATCCAGATCCTCTCACATCTTGTTGTGGGTTTCACACGGTTGATGACTGGGGTGTACTTGGGGAGCAAATAGTTAAGCTTTTATATATGATTGAATAATTGCATTATTTTATTCAGAGATATGTTTTGCCATTTCTTTATTTATACTCACCTTTTATTTTACAATAATTTATGTATTACTATTAAGCTATTGATTATTGTATTTATTTACTTTAATTAATTTTGTACTCCATGCACTTGAACCTATATCCTTCTAAAACATTTGATTCTGAATTTGTTCAAAGATAAATTTACCTTTTAATGATTTATCAAAATCACAGTGTTCAGAAACTTAAATGCTGTAACAGCTGTGAATTTTACATCTAATCGTTTTAAGATTCCTGCTGCTTTTTTGAAATCTGTATATAATTAATGGATTTTCCTGCTACAGTCTATGTTTGATCTTCAGTGTAAGAAACATGATAAATGCAGCAGATCTCTGGCAGGAACTGTAGTTTTATCTGTGCTAATAGAGTCTGTACAGTTCAGTAATATAGTGCATCATTTAAATGGAAGAAATACATTATACTTCACATCTCTGATGTTCTTCCTATCAGATATTCCACATGTAAGTCAGGCAGAGGGAAGCCGCGCCATCCTTCGCTGTGGAAACCTAGCTAATGGTACAGTGACCTGGAGCAGAGACATCAATGAACAGAGAGTGGACATTCTGACCACTCATAATGGAGAGACGACCAAACACATCGCTGATCCGGACAGGCACTATGACTCAAGAAAAGATCAGGCACTGATTATATTCAGACTCTCGCAGTCAGACGTTGGTAGATACTACTGCAGTGGAGCTACAGTGAAACTGACTGTGTCACCACGTAAGTCTGAAAACTACATCATGAAAATGTGTTTTAGCCCCACAAAGTAAATTTACTTTAGCTTTGCTGTCAGAGTGATCGTAAAATCTTATCTGAACAACTAATAATGAATATCTGATTTTTATTTATTATATAACACAGATTTGGTCAAAACAGTTATACCTGTAAAGGGCATGCTTGTGCTGCCGGCTGCCAGCAGAAGGCGACGGTGGCGAGGCACTGTTACTCCGGGAGACTCAAAATCCTAGAATACCAAGGTGTAATCAGTGCCAAACAGGCACACTTGTTGGTACCGGCATTTTATAAAGACAAAAGAAAAATACAAAAAACAAGAAGAAAAGGGTAAAAAGAGAAAGCAAAGTGGTTCTATTGTTTTTTTTGTGACTGAATTTTGGTTCTTAGATGCTGAACTGAAGAGTCCAGTTACACTGAACATGCATTAAACATGTTCCAGCCTGCATCAGTATTTAGAATTAATTCTTGGTAAAACTGTAAATTTTGTTTTCAATTACATAGAATTTACAGTCGGTTATTTTAAAGCTGTTGCTGAAGGTTTTATCTACAAGTCTCCACTTTTTTGGACTTTTGTTTAAATGTCCTGAAAAACTGTTGTCAAGTCAAAGTTTATTTATTTTGCGCTTTTTACAACAGATGTTGTTACAAAGCAGCTTTACAGAACAATCCAGGTCCAAGCCCCCATGAGCATTGCCTATGGCAACAGTGGCAAGGAAAAACTCCCTAACAGCAAGAGGAAGAAACCTTGAGAGGAACCAAGGCTCAAAAGGAGAACCCATCCTCCTCTGGTCGACACCGGATAGCAAACAATATTAGCAGAGAATGAGGTTTGACTATTAGTATAAGATACGAACAACGGAAAAAGCAGGAAAAACAATGTCTATGATTAAAAAATGAAGCAGTATTATAAGAAGGGTCAGTTAATACACAGTGTTGTACAGCAGGAAGCTCCATGGTGGTCAGACTGGTCCAGAAAGCAGGTCAGCAGTGGGCACCTGATCAAGGCAGATGAAGCAACAGCATCAGATGCACAGGATGGGCAGCTGTTCATCTTGATGAAACACACAGACAGTTCTTTGAAGACAGACTGATTACATTATGCAGTGTTAACAGAGTGCAGCAGATACTCCTGCAGGTCTAGTTATTACAGCCTCACTAAAAGGGAGAGCCAGAAGTTAAGAGAGACATAAGAGATGTAGGCGCCCCTCCGCTCCACCGTCGACAAACCTGAAAGCAGTAGGGTGACAGCACCAGCACTCCCAGTTCACCATAACCATGTCAACCAGTGTGGGTTTGAAAAAACTGGACTAATATGGTCAAACTTGTTTTTGTAAGGACTCTGGCTACAACATTCTGGACTAACTGAAGCTTGTTAAGGCTTTTTGCTGGAACATCCAAAAAGCAGAGGGCTCCCTGGCTTATATGGTATGGCGGTTACAGACCCTTAGTTGCTCTGCACTTGAGACCAACCCCTATTGTCCACCAGGTGGTTCGTCCCTTAGCGCTCCCTCGAGGAAGGCTGTTCTCCCTCTGGGGGCCTCAGAAAGCGGCCATGGAGGAGTACATTTAAGGAGGCACTAGCTCTGGGCTTAATTCATCCTCCCCAGCAGGAGCCTTTTTTTTGTAGGGAAGAAGGATGCCGGCCTTCGACCCTGCCTAGATTACAGGGAACTTAATAAAATTACGGTCAGGAACCATTACCTGCTGTCTCTGATGACCTCGGCCTTTAAGGCACTGCCGCAGGCTTTGAGGCACTGTCGCAGTGCCTATAATCTAATTTGATCATGGAGACAAGTGGAAGACAGCATTTATCACATTCACTGGCCATTACAAGTACCTTGTCAAACTGCTCGGGCTGATGAATGCTCCAGCTGTGTTCCAAAATTTCATAAACAAGGTTCTCATTCAAGTTCACGTTCGCCGGGTACTCCAGTTTTTATTGGAGAACAACCTCTATGTAAAGCTCGAGAAGTCCATCTTGGGCTTGTGGTATCCAATAACCAGCTGAGCATGAACCTGGTGAAAATTACGACCCACATCAGTTCGGCTAGTTCAAAGCTTTCTGGGCTTTGCCAACTTTTTCCGTAGGTTCATATGGAATTTTATTATGGTAGCCACCCTGCTAACTGACCTGACCAAGAAGGGCATGGGGTGTTTTCTGTGGACCACAGAAGCCCAGAAAGCCTTCGATAAACTCAAACGCCTCTTGATCTTTGCTCTGGTACTACGTCTCCCCAACCCAAGCATATCATTTATAGTAGAGGTCAATGCTTCTCTTGTAGGCGTAGGGGCAGTCCTATCTCAGCGTTCCAGGGAGGACCATAAACTCCACCCCTGCGCATTTTATTCTTACTGGCTCGCCCGACCCAAGTGCAACTATGATGTTGGGGATCATGAGTTGCTAGCACCAAAATTCCCTTCTTGTCTGAATGGATCACAAGAACCTGGCTTATATCCAGCAGGCCAGGCAGCCTAACCCCCATCAGGCCAGGTGGGCATTGTTCTTCAGTCAGTTTGATTTTGTTCTTTCTTACCAACTGGGCTCCAAAAACATCAAGCCCGACGCACTCTCCAGGCAGTGGCCTACATCATCTGCCAGTCCCTCTCCAGAGCCAATCATTCCAGAGGCCCTAATTGTTGATGCTGGGTACTGGCCAGGCACATCTAAAACCCAGAGCTCATTAGAGCCTTCAAGAGGGAACGAAAGGCTGGTTTGGGAGCTGTTCCTAGTAGAAGAGGTAATGATTGATTCCCAGCAAAAGTATATTATGTATATATATATATATATATATAAAGAAATCTCTTGAGTGTTCTCTCAAGTTGCTCTTAGTTGCTCTGTGCATGAGCCCATTCCCTATTTTCGACACTTAGCACTCTCAACTATGAATATAAGGGTCATGAGGTCGATTCTCACTCAGGTTGAACCCCCTGGTGTGTAATAAGCAGCTTTGGGACCAAGAAGAAGAACCTCTGTAGAAATGTGATGGAAGAAAAGGTAGTATGTATGGAAGGTTTATCTGTAGAAGCTGTGTCTCTTGAATTCTTGGATTTTACCATTTATAACTGAAATATTTATCACATCTGGATAATCCACTTGCATAAGGAAGGAGAATGCCAAAGAAAAATAAGTGAAAACAAAAAATGATTAAAAGCTATAAAGAAAATGGGGCTCCTAACAACCACCTGGAAGACCTGGTAGGCCACCGTCGCCATCAGAGAAACAGCAAAGCTTTCATCTTTGAGAGAGAGGAGAAAATCAAGCTGCTTCAGATCTGAAAACATCCACAGGTGTTTCTGTCCATCCTTCCAATGTGAGAAGACGACTCAGCACTATGGGTCTGAAAGGATGTGTAGCTGTCAAGAAGCTTTTTTTTTTGCTGATGCGGAAAAGTGAAAAACTTGTACCTAATGGCTGTTGTCAGTGAAGATTAAATAAATTAAGGATCTTTGCACAGTACTGCATGTCTTAAACAAAATGATCTGCCAGTGGAAAAGGACACTGTCTTTAGGTAAAATTACTTATAACAAGTAAAAATGTCTAGAAAGGGCTCCTGAGTGGTGCAACCGTCTAAACGCTGGCCATATCATCAGGTGATCGTGAGTTCGATCCCTGGTGATGCTACAGCCATCCATGGCCAGGAGTCCTACAGAGCACATTTGGCCTCGCTCTCTGGTTGGGTAGGATGGCACCTCCTTCTCCCCCATCACTCAACGTGATGCTAGTCAGTGCAGGCGTCTGTTAGCTGATGCAACAGAACTGTCGGTTGGCGCTTTTTCTCCCAGCGCGTTCAGCTGTCCAATGACATTGTGTGAACGGCAGTTCGAAAAGATGCAGTGGCGCTTCACAGGTCTCGGAGGAAGTCTGTGTTAGCCTTCACCCTCCTAGCGTTGACAGCATTGTGGGAGTCCTAACTAGTGGGTGGAATTGGAGAGAAAATTGGATAAAAATAAAAAAAAATGTCTAGAAAGCTAAATAATCGTACAATATTGTTACTATATATATATATATATATATATAATATATATATACAAATAAAGGCGTTGAAGAATTTAAGAAATCTGTATCACAAATAATATTTGCATATTTGTTTTGTCAGCCTTCATCAGTCAGAGTGAAACAGAGGGGAGAGACGTCATCCTGCCCTGTATAAATGAGGGTAAAGTGATCTGGAGTCAAGACACTGATGGAGGAAGATCAGATATCCTCAGTGCTGAAAATGGAGAAATCACCCAGAAACACAGACCTGATCCAGAAAACAGATACAGTGTAGTTAGTAGTTTATCACTCATAATAAAGAGCGTCTCTCTCTCTGACTCTGGGATTTACTACTGTAACTCTGCTCCTGTAGTGAATCTCACAGTGAATCCTGCGCCATTAAAAGGTGAGTAGAAATTAATTTCAAGTATGATTGGACAATACGGCAAAAAATATCAAGATACTTTTTCCAACGGTTGTGAACAAGGTTGGAATGGACAAAACACACCCGCAGAACAGCAGAAGCACATTTAGGCTTTGCAAAAAAATGGTTAATTTGTGATATGTTAATTGTATATCACCTAATAATGGTTTTGTGGATCACAGCTGTGTCTTCAGATGCATTATTAACTACTGCATCCAGCCTCCTGCACACTGAATATACCACAACACCTACAGGTACATTTTCTCTGTTTTTTCTCTGAATTAAAAGGGTATTCTACTTTCATCAAATCTAGTTTCTATAAATCAGAAGAACCCGAAAAAAAACATGATTGAAGTTAAAAGGCAATTCCCACTTTTTAAGTCTGCATAATTGAATCATTGAGATGTAAGCAGAGTCATTCAGAGTGGTTTAGTGTGAAAAGGTTCATGGTAAAGACTCTGAAGTCTTTACAGTGGTGGTGATGGTAACCAGGGGTCACAATGTTTACAACACAAATACAGATGTTTGATTTACTGTCCAAAACCACTGGTGAACCTACACGAGTCTTCTGACTTTTATATGTAATGTTGATGACGGGGATAATAATTGTTGTAATAATTGTTTTCTTTGGTAACTATTTTGCCTCACAATATCCTGCATCCATCCCTCTACTATGGCAGTCTAAATTTTCTGTTATACCCCCCCCCTTCTGTTTCTCTCTCTCTCTCTCTCTCTCTCTCTCTCTCTCTCTCGATGGAGTGAGTGTGGTAGAGACAGTGCTGATGTTTGGTGGAGTTGGTCTGGCTGCTCTGATGTTTCTTCTGGCTACAGTAGCTGCAGGCAGAGTGATCCTCCACCAGAATAGACAGACAGACTGGACAGCAGGGAAGGAGGCAGCCCAGCTCAGCCCCTCAGATGGAGAAGAAGGCCCCTCAAGCCAGTAGAAGCAAAGCTTATACAACAAAAATTATGCTGAAATGTACTTAATTCATTTATTATATAAGGTAATATTTCTTTTATAAATCAGCTACAAAGGTTTTCATTACCTAACAATTTATGTAGAATTAATTGTAATTATGAGTTAATTGGAGTTATTAAAAACTATTGTTCCAATGACTAAAGTGGCTTTTTATCATTTGAGAAATGTTGCTAAATTTCAGCCTTTTCTATCTCTGAGCGATGCAGAGTGATACATTTGTTATAGCAGACTTGATCACTGTAATGATCTTCTTACTGGACTTGCTAAGAAAACAATACAGCCACTAAAACTCGTACAAAATTTGGCAGCATGAGTCCAAACAACAACAAAACCCAGGGCTCATATTAGCTCTGACTAGATGCCTGTATCTTTTAGGATAGATTTTAAAGTTCTGCTACTAGTTTTTATGGCTCTGAAAGACCTTGAAGCTTTGCTTACATCACAGAGTGTCTGTTTATGATCTTAGATCTGCAGATACTGACCTGTAAATACCTTCCATAAAATGAGCTCAGTGCTCACTTTTAGAAATTTGAAAATGTATGACCAATTAGCATTTAAATACAATTCTACCTTTCCTTGGTATTTTTCTTTCAAATTTGATCTGTGTCATTTTTTATATGGTTTTAAATGAACACTCATAATTTCTTCTATTACTGTTAAGTTTTACCACCTGTCTGTAAAGCACTTCGAACTACCACTGGTTTCATTTAGATTGGTTTGATGTGAAACAGTTTGTTGTAGAGAAATGTACCGACTCGGGTTTCTTTACAGTGGTGATAGGAACCAGGTGTCACAATGTCTACAACACAAATATAGACATTTTTATCCAAAACCACCAGTGAAGCTACACGTCTTCTGAGTTTTATGTGTAATATTGATCATAGTAATATAATAGTGAATCTTAAAAAAAGTTTCCGTTGGGACTATTTTGCCTCACAACACCCTGCATGTACTTCTCTGATGTAAATTTACTTTTTTCTTATATTACTTTTGGATCGTCTGCATTTTTAAAGAGAAAAACCCTGTCAACAACACCACTGCAAGGCAAACTGGAAAACTGCACTGCACTGACTGTGCTTTGTGTGTGCTATGCGTATGTTGTAGCAGGGACAAGGCCTCTAAAGCAACTAATTTCCCATTTACTGTAAGACATTGATGTTTTAATCAAATTCCAGTGAGGAATCCAGCGTTACTCTCAGACCCCATGGTGTAGCAATAACATTAAATAGACAGTAAACAGGAAAAGTGTGAATTTAAATAGACACCAAAAAACACTAAACATTAATCGTAAAAATAATAATAAACTAATTGTAGAAAAATAGAATAATAAAAAATAATATAAATACAGAAGGTCCTGAAATTAACACTAAAGTGACATGAGGCACAAACAGATTAAGGTCTGTGGGTAAAAATAGTGCAAATATAAACAGCAGTGCAATTAGACTGAGCTTATGGCGCTGTTAAAGGGATGAGTGCATAACAGAAAGTGATGGGTGCGTAACAGTCCCTGAGAAGGTCAGAGTTCAGTATTGGGGAGTGGGGGTCAGGAAGCTGTGTTTGACCAGTACTGTCAGAGTTCAGTATTGGGGAGTGGGGGTCAGGAAGCTGTGTTTGACCAGTACTGTCAGAGTTCAGTATTGGGGAGTGGGGGTCAGGAAGCTGTGTTTGACCAGTACTGTCAGAGTTCAGTATTGGGGAGTGGGGTCAGGAACCTGTGTTTGGGTCCAAACTCTGTGTGTGTGCAGAAGGAGGGGGGGGCAAAGTAGGGAGAGAGTTCAGCATCCTGACAGCCTGGTGGATGAAGCTGTCCCCCAGTCTGCTGGTCCTGGCCCGGAGACTCCGCAGTCTCCTGCCTGATGGCAGCAGGCTGAGGAAGCTGTGTAGTGGGTGAGTGGGATCACCAGCCATGCAGAGGGCTTTTCGGGTGAGACGGGAGCTGTATATCTCTTGGAGGGAGGGGAGGGAGGTGCCAACGATCTTCTCAGCTGCTCTCACGATGTGCTGGAGTGTCTTGTGGCAGGACACGGTGCAGGCGCCATACCACATGGTGATGCAGCTAGAGGTATATAAGCACGAAATAATGGATTACAAAGGTATTTAGGCACTAAATATTTGATTCCTAGCTATGAAAAGTATCCAGAGGTATTGAATTCATCGAACAAACGTACTGAAATTAGCTGATTCTCTTAGTAATGTGGCTTTGGAGCAGCGAGCAGAACAATACTAAATGCTAGCGTAAAACTGGCCTAAGTTTGGATAAAAGGCAGAGCAAAATCAGTGAGACTGAGATCACAAAAGAGCAGTGTGAGTGAGTCTAAGACCTGGGCATCTGGGCACCGCGCTGAGGACGAGAAGCCGCCTACTCGGGTGCGCTGAAGAACGGTCCGGTGGTCAAAAGCCGAAGAACATCTGAGTGGACCAGAGAGGTCCAGGTAGGCTTCCAGCTGGCTTATGCTGACCTCTTGGTGGAGAATGAAGCCCTTCCAGGATGCTCGCAGAGTTTGATCGGTGGAGTCGGGCTGCCACTTCTCGCTGGGGTCACTGGAGAACACTCTCAAGGTGGATTTCAGTCAGCACTGTGTTTGCTTCTGTTTCTGCTCTTAAACTATGTTCACAGTGACCTATTGTTGCCAATTAGACTTTCAAAATGAATTGAGGAAACATGGAAAACAAACACAGCTAGATGCAGCTCTTTAATAGTCTAACATTACAGTTACCAGCACTACTGAGTAAATGAAACAAAACGAACTAAGACACAAGACAAACAACTAACTTTTAAGATCTGCAGAACTAAACTGAAGTGCAAAAAGAGAAGGAGAGCGGGTTTCTTTACTTGCAGTTTCTTTGTGGTTACATGTTGGCTGTCACGCTTCCTTCGACCAACTCTTCTCTGGCCAAACTTCCTGTTTGCTGGCTTTAAGGAAAGAACTTTGAGAGGCGGAGCTAAGGCGGGGAAAAAGGTTTCGGTTGGTTTGTGTGGTTGCATATAATGAATATGCAATTTCTTTGTCTGCTACTCAAGTGTCACACAATACATCAGAGATTTGGGGTGTGCTAAGTAAGAGAAAATTATAAGCATGCGATTTCATATATAAAACATTACTATTTCCATAGTGACTATTGTATTGTATTTCATATCATGGTTACGTACAATTATTTGAATCCTTAACTCTAATATGAAGTACTTAGACAAAGGAATGAAACTGTTAAAAGACAATTCCGAAGTTATGTCACGCTACCATTTCTAAACAATGCTTAAATGAAAAGTTACATAGTAACTCAGAGTAAAATAAGTGAGTACACTATCATCAATATTTCTGTAGATATGTTGGCAGAAACTATGATTAAAGTATACATGGTCACACATGCTACAAACTTTATAATCCTACTTCTAATAACACTACACGAAGACTTGCAAGAAAAGCAGATACATAAGATTATTGATTATGAAACGTGGATTGCATGTTTCTGAAATAAATGAAAAATGAATAAAATTAATGAAATGAACACAGTTACAAATGATCAAAGATCAACACAATAACCTAGATCAATGAAACAGGGTTACAATTCAAGAATTAAAATAACTACTAAGTGCAGAGGGTTTAGTATTAATTCACCTCTGGCAGGGATTAATCGATTCCTGTATGACAATGCAGCATGTTAACAATAACAGAGGTGTTCTTCACAGTTTGATTAAAGAGAGTCATTTGATCAAGACTGGTGTTTCATAGTTTTAATGAAGCAGAGTTTCTAAGGAGTCTTAAGGAATTTACAATTACATTTACAGCATTTGGCAGATGGTCTTATCCAGAGCAACTTACAATTTGATCATTTTACACAGGTAGGCGAAGGTAGTGTTAGGAGTCTTGCCCAAGGACCCCAGTCTACAGCACAGAAGGCTGAGGTGTTACCCACTACACTAGACAAACTACTATGATGCATAGGACTCTCTGCTAAGAGACTTGTGAGGGGCCATTAGGTCTCAACCAGGGCTGATTAATGGGCCATCTTGGCCTTATCTGTTTTGGCTAGAGGTATCTCTCTTTATGGGGGAGGTGAGATGTGTGCGTGAGAGAGAGAAAGGAGTTTTCAAAAGTTATAATTTATTTGTCCAAAATTTATTCCCGTGATGTCCAAAGGTCTCTTCACGATGTTTAAAAAGGGTGGCATGAGGGTCTATTAAGTTGCACCCAAACTGTTAGTCAAAAGCAAAAGTAAGTCTTCAGACCTCTGAGTCAATAGTAGGTCTGTTTGAGGTGAGCCATCCCCTCTTCCCCCACTTCTGCTCCAGGTTGCCAAAAGGGGGAGGGTAGATGGGGGTTGAGAGACGTGTCTTTAGCACTCAGCCATAAATTTACTATCGGCCCTTCTAAACATCCTGCCGCCTGCAGATTTCACTATCAAGAAGTTCTAATCAGATTATAATTTAAAACAGCCAAGGACGCATTGGACAATGTCATGAGTTAACTGGTTGTTCATATAAGGCATGTGTTTATTGATAATAAAAGATGATGATGTATTTCATTTTTGTGTTCCAAACTTATATGAATTCCTAATTAACTCCACCAAAATATTTCATGATATTATCAAACATAAAGCATGAACAGTGCCGTGCAGTTTTCCTGTTTGCCATGAAGTGCTGGTCTTGCCATTGTTTTTCCCTTTAAAAAGACAGGCAATCCAAAAGTAATGGAGCATCATCAGAATATGTTTCTTTGACACACCTGCTTTCCATCCACTGGCACTGGTGCTGCATACGCCAACCGGCTATGACGCTGCATGTTTCTACAGGCTTCTCAGAGGCAGCACATCCAGTAACAGGTTGCTACATAGCCCCCCACAGGTCGACAGACCCAGCGGCCTACCAGCCTGGTAACTGACCTCAGTCGGACAATGATTGCCTTCCAGAAACTTGGTGTGCTCCTCTCGGTGTGTGTGAGTCCACTTGGTCAAAGTAGAAATATCAGCAAGCCCATGATGGCGAGCACGATGAGCCATCTGTAGTCCACTCTGCAATCAACCCACAGCCTGCGGCTGCTACTAAATGTCCTTGCCAGCATCCATTTACCTGCTAGCCCAGGCTCAGGGAACCACCTGGCAGGGTGTCCTGGTGGTGACGGTTTCGCTTCCCTGGCTTCCTTGTTGCCACCACTGCAGTCATGCCTCGCTGCACCACTTCCGGCATTGGGCCTTTCCGCACTGTTGAACCTTGCCGTGGCGTCTTCCCAGTGGAGCCTCACAGCATTGTCACCTACCGTCATAGTCTTTCACAGGTCTCTGTCTCTCTCACTGCCCTCCTTGAAGCTCTTTAAAGTGCTGCAGACCATTGGATGGCACCATCCTACTTCTGACACCACTGTGAAGACACAGGAAAGGCTATGATTCTGCTGCGAGAGGTGCTCTTTTATTAAACACCAGCAAAAAAAGGCACATATAGAAGTACAAAATGGTGGGAGGGGGGTCACCACCAGCCATACACTCCCATTTCACAGTTAAATAACAGTAAAGTGTAAATTTCCACAACAGTACTTACAAATTAACTAACAAAGTACAATTAATCAAGTAGTGTCCACCCTTTCACACTGGCTCTTGTACATGTCAACAAACTCATGTTACTCAGACTCTTTCCTGCTTTGCACACTTTCTTTTACTCATTTTGTAAAGGTTCAGCTTTAGTAACACATGTTTGATTCAGACCTTAATGTATGATCCAGACCTTAACTGAATATAGAGCTATTTATATAAAAGCACTGGAATTGAATGTATTGGGAGTTTATTCATTTAGTTTGGCCTACATGCTGATGTGTGTGGTCTGTTTGGGTTTGGAGCAAACAGGCACATGAATCTAAACTGTTTTGGAGCTGTTATTGGTCAATGACTGGAATCATTGTAGAAATGTTGATGCTGGTCATAATAATAAAGAGAGATCATTTCCATGATTTCCATGATGACACTTACTCAATAAGGAGGATTTAGCAAGCGCCTTGCTATAGAGTGATGTCTCAAGAGCTTTGTGGCACTGCTGTTTCTACATATATGTAGGTAGTGTTATATGCCAGGTTCCTTTTTTAGCAGGAGACAACTAACAGCTCGTTATATGTTGAAAAACCACAAAGATGAGGTAGTTCCTGTCACTGATCACATAAATAACTCTATAAATAGACGTTTCTTGATATGCTACAGCAGAAAATGGAGCTGAACCTTCTACTGTGTCTCCTGCTGTACGGACAGCTATACATCACTTATTGTGGTAAGTTGACTTAAGTACACTTTAGCCTTTGCGGAGTCATTTTTAAGTCTCACAGAATTTTAACTGTGTCAGAATATCTGCATTAAAATGAATATGTGCTGGTGTAAGGGCTGTCATTTATTAATACTGCACCTACCAAGCTAACTTCAAATTCATCAGCTACGTCGCTAACCATTAACGTCTAGCTAACAGGGTGTCTGTCAGTCAAATGGCCCACCAGCTCTGTTAATAAGTTCAGCGAAATAAAGAATTGATTTTCATGTTGTAAGTAATTCCATTTGATTTTTCCTCAGATATTCATAAACCACTTTTTGATGTGTTATAATTAATGAAGGTTTCAGTATAACAGCAGTTCAGTTGGGTTCAAGTACATCTCGATTATGTACGTATCTGTATCTGCACAGCCTCATGTGCACATTTATACAGACCATTAAATGCAACCAAATGAATTGCCTGTTAAACATCACCTGAACAGTAACTGGTTGATATATTACAACCCTATTTCCAAAAAGTTGGGACGCTGTGCAGAATGTAAATAGAAATAGAATGCAATGATGTGCAAATCATTTAAACCCCATTTTTAAAGGAAAATACTACAAAGACAACATATTAAATGTTGAAACATAGATGTGCAGGTCACCCATGCCATGTGCACTAATGCTCCCCTATACCACCATGTATACTGGGTTCCCCTGTCCCAACTTTTTTGGAACTTTTTTGGCATCAATTCAAAAAGGGCATATATTTTTCAAAAACAATTAAATTTCTCAGTCTTTGTACTATTTTCAATTTTTTTAAAATGATTTGCACATCATTGCGTTTTGTTTTTATTTACATTTTGCCCAGCGTCCCAACTTTTTTGGAAATGGGGTCGTAGATTCTCTTTATATCTAGACATACTCTGTCCTTGCTAGGCTGAGCAGATCAACAGAAGGCTAACTCTATCAGGCTAATGCTACAAAAATAAAAGACAAACTTGGAGTGTTACTTACATGCCTGTTACTAAACTACAGCTGACATTAAAATCCAATAGCGCTGAGCTAACCACGCTAGCTTGATACACCAGATTTCTACATTAGACATTGCTGATTAATGGCATTGTTTTTATCTGTATCTGACTCTCCGTGTAAACACATTAAAAAGTTGTAATGAAATGACTTTATTAGTGTGAGGAATTGGTGTCAGCTATGAATAGGACCCTCTGACTAAAGCGTTTCTCTCACAGGTTCAGGTTTCTATTCACAGATCGATTACGAACATCAGCACACAAGAAGTCACGCATCTCAACAATAAATATTATTTACATTTTTATTTATTTCTACATTTATATTATGTTAGGATGTTAACATGTCTGTTTACGCATTAGCGCCAGAGCAGTTCAGGTGTTACTACTGCAGGATTATGTTGTGTTATGAAATGCTACTGGAATATGTAAATGAGATATTAGCATGGACACACGTCACGTCACACAAGTGATAAAACACCATCACCCTCGTTTATGAATTAGCAAACATGATCCTGCCACACTACTCACTCTTAACATCATAGTAAATCTGGAGCTGCGCTTCCTGAACCTGACTCAATAAACTTATACAGCTACTACTATTACTACCACTGCTACCACTACTACTACTAATAATAATAATAATAATCCAATAATAATAATACTAATTATTATTAAGTGCATGTAAACGCACTCAGTGATGAGTGAAAGTGACGAAATTTCATGGCTTATTTGAAATAAATAAAAAAATAAACATAAAGACATGGAGTAAATCTCTCATGTTCTTCCTAACAGAGGTTTCACATGTGAGTTGGACAGAGGGCTCCATCGCCATCCTTTACTGTGGAAAACTAACTAAAGGCCCAGTGACCTGGAGCAGAGACATCAACGGACAGAGAGTGGACATTCTGACCACTCATAATGGAGAGACGACCAAACACATCGCTGATCCAGACAGACGATACGGCTCATCAGCAAATCTAGTACTGAGTATATTCAGAGTCTCTCAGTCAGACGCTGGTAGATACTACTGCAGTGGAGCTACAGTGGAGCTCACTGTAACAGCAGGAGGTAAGTCTGAAAACTTCATCATTAAAATGTCTTAAAGCTTCAGACTGTGAATTTACTTCAGCTTTGCAGTCAGAGAGATAATAAAGACACACTGAATTTCATTTGAACTGATTTTTATTACAGTATTGGTTTACAGTAGATTATATATGTGATGATCTTTTGTATATGTTGCTTTGTTGTTCTGTCTCGTCTTAATTATCTTGTGTATTTATTGTTCTGTATGTTTATTCTCTGGTGGTTTTATTGTATATTCTACACTCATTTCACACTGTTGTATATCTGCACTCTGTGTATTGTGTTCCTGCTGTTGTGTGTTTGAGGCCTGAAGAACATTTTGTTCCAATATATCAAAGTTATATTGAGGAATGACAATAAAGAAAACTTGACCTGGCAAAGAACGTGAATTAAACTCTAGTAGTTTACACAGACAATAACACATATACTTTATTAATGTAATAATTTATTCATTTTTCAGTACGTCCAACTCCTCTCCCTACGTCCACCTTACAGGAAGAAGATTCAGGTAAGAATAGAACATTCCGTGTTTAAGGCTTTTTACAGTCTCACTCTCAGAGGCAAATGACTGAGATCAGTGTGAATTATTCACACTGTGAACTCAGTTAGAGGTTCAGTAGTTTATAATGTAATATAATTAGAGGGCAGGTTTAATGTATGTGGTCAGCACTGATGTAGAAACATCTGTTCATGTGTGTGAATGTTAGTGTTACACTGTGTGTCTGAATACAGGTTAGAATCTGAGTTAAGACTAAATTATTCCAGATAATCTAAGAGCAGCAGAGTTTATATTAGTAAAGGTAGTTTAAGAGGAATGTAAATACAGCAATAAGTCATATTTAGAGGAATGATAAGTAAAATTATTTATTCAGTACTTTAGGCGCATCTGTCCACAGCTGAAGGCTTCATTACAGTAAACACAGTCATAGGTTCATATAAATTGGTTTGGTGGAATATCTACAGTGACCGTCACAAACATTGACACCCTGGTAAACTTCAGCAAAACAGGCTGTAAAAACAAACATTCTTTATTGTTCATCCTTTTGATCTTCCATTAGAAAAGTCTAACTTTTAATGACTGAAAGAAAAATCCTACATCTTATCAGGATATAAATGTTTCAAATGAATATGTGCCAAAATTGTTGGCACCCCTTCATTTAACACTTTTTTAATACCTTTGCAGAGATATCAGCTCTGAGTTTTCTTTAGTGCTTAATGAGACCTGAGAACACACAGCAAAGGATCTGAGACCATTCCTTTCTTTTATTGTTTAGAATGAATGAGGGCAGCACGGTGGATCGCCTCACAGGTCGGTTCCCTGGTCGGGTGACCAGGGTCCTTTCTGTGTGGAGTTTATATGTTCTCCCCGTGTCTGTGTGGGTTTCCTGCCACAGTCCAAAGACATGCAGTCAGGCCAACTGGAGATGCTAAAATGCCCCTAGGTGTGAATGTGTATGTCTGTGTTTCTGCCCTGTGAAATTGTATTCCTCATATTAACAGTATGTATTACATATTAATATATTATACATATTAATCACACTTTCAGTGCGTCCTACCACTGTGAGGAGATCAGATGATCCATTAACTACTGAGTTCAACCTCCTGCACACTGAATCACCCACAACAACTACAGGTACGTTTCACAGTTAAACTACTGTAGAGATGTGATGAAAGCAGACATTGTATGTTTGGATGTTTTATCTGTGGAGAGCTTTTCTCTGGCAAGAGTGCTTTAATTTGACCAGTCTGTTTCTTTACAGTGGTGGTGATAGGAACCAGGGGTCACAATGTCTACAACACAAATATAGACATTTTATTTACTATACAAAACCACCAGTGAACCTACACGAGTTTTAATTCCTAAAATTATCACTGCTTACATCAAAGACATTTAGCCACCACTTTGTTTTTGTCTGAAACTGATTTTATTGGTTTCTATGGACTGTTATGCACTGTTTCTATGAGACCTCAACACCGTCTTCAAAATACAGCACAAGTGGCAATCATTGGGATCCAAGAACTCCATGCCATTTTGGAGCCAGTTGAAAACAAATGATGGGCAAAGTGGCCTCTATTTATAACAGATGTGGGGCCTCAAAAGAAGATGACCTTTTGGTATGGCAAGAAACAGATTTTAACAAATAAATCAAAATCAGATTTTTTTTTGATGTATTTTTTATAGATGTTAAAATATTTAATAGCAATAAACCTTGTATTATAGTCTCTATAGTGAACTAGAATCCCTAATAATTTTCATCCCAAAATCACATCAACAAAATTGTTTGTTCACACTTTACTTGGATGGTCCCCTATAGATGCTCTACAGAGACTTAGATCATTAACAAACTTCTTGGTGATGTTCAACTGATTTTCAACAACATTATGGTTAGGGTTAGGGTTAGGAGTAGGTGTAGGTTTAGCCTTGGGTTTAGGGAGGGTTAGGGTCAGGGTTAAGGTAAGGGCTATATTTAATAAACTATTTCACACTGAACTTAAAGTTCAGTTGCATTTAAAGGATATTTAGTTGAATTTTACTTAAAGATGTACTGAGCATTTACGAAGCATCTGCAGAGAACCATCAAATGTTCTACTAGGAACAATGACGATGGACCCAGTACAGTTCATGAGATTTTATGTCTACTGCTAATAAATCAATTGATCACACAGATATAATGAGATCAGTCAGACTCTCCATTCAGTTCCACAGTGAAACTGTACTAAACCCAGACAGACTGTTAAACTTACGGTGGACACTGTTTATCAAAATGAATATGAACAATTCTAGATTTTCTGTAATGCATTATTTCTCTCTCTCTCTCTCTCTCTCTCTCTCTCTGTCTCTCTCTCTCTCTCTAGGTGGAGTGAGTGTGAATGTGGTAGAGACAGTGCTGATGTTTAGTGGAGTTGGTCTGGCTGCTCTGATGTTTCTTCTGGCTACAGTAGCTGCAGGCAGAATGATCCTCCATCAGAACAGGAAGACAGACTGGACACCAGGGAAAGAGGAGGTCCAGCTCAGCCATTTAGAGTAGAGAGAAAGAAAAGCCAGTAGAAGCAAACCTGCATAACATATGTAATTACGCTCAAATATACAGTTTTCTGTAAAAAAAATATTGCTTTGATTAATCAGCTACAAACCACAATATGATAAAATACAACAATCTTCAATAAATAATTTCAATTTTAATGGATAAAAATCACAATGAACAAATCTCCCACCAAGTAATGTACTTCATTAACTGTAGGCTGTGGTTGCCAAGCAACATGACAAAAGTTTATTCCATGAACAGCACAATATTTTTTAATAATTTAATATAGAGTCAGGTTGTCATGTAGAGCTTCAAACCAGGCAGGAGTTAAGTGAAAGTTTATTGAGAGCAAGACCAGGACAGTGGAACAAAACAGCCAATAGCAGACAGTCCCAAAAATCACTAGACAGAAATCTTAAAATTAATCATTTACTGATCAAGTAAATTATTAGTTTAAAGGCCAGATTTTAAATTCACTAGATTTAGATTAAGGCTCCTTCAGTAAAGGTAGGCTTTTCCAGTATTTACTGAACATACAAGGCTGAGGTGGCAGTCTTAACTGAAACCCACCCAGAAGAGAATTAGGTGCAGTCTAGTCAGCCTCTTTAGTCACCCAAGATACTTTTCCTCACATTAACTCTCCAAGTTTCCTTGCTAAGGTCAGTTATAATTAATATAAAACATGGTTTGGTGTGAAATGGTTCATTGTAGAGAAACTTATAGACTCAGATTTCTTTACAGTGGTGCTGATAGGAACCAGGGGTCACAATGTCTACAACACAAATATAGACATTTTATTTACTATCCAAAACCACCAGTGAACCAACACGAGTCTTCTGAGTTTTATATGGAATGTCGATGATGGAAAAAAGTAAGTTTTCTTTGGGGACTATTTTGCCTCACAACATCCTGCATGTATCTCTCCACTTGATGTATAAAAAATAGGCCAAAACGTTCTCAAAACTATCATAAAACAGTGTCTCAGACATCAGGCAGTGAATTCATAACCATTTGATGTAATAACTTTCTGTGAGGGAGTTTTTAGAGGTGGACGTCTGGTTCCTATCACCACCACTGTGAACAGCTCTGACTATAGACTGTAGCATTTCACACCAAACCACTCTGAATCACTTTATTTACATCTTAAACATTTAAATATCTAGATTTTCTTTAAAATGATTGGAATTCCACTTTAAACTTAATCTGGATCAGGACGTCTGGCCCTGTATGTCCAGTAGTTTGTAGACACCAGTGTTCCTTCTGAAATGAAGGGTATTAATAAGGAGTTTGTTCCTCCTTTGCTGCAGTAACAGCCTCTACTCTTCTGGGAAGGCTTTACACTAGATGTTGGAACATAGCTGTGAGGATCTGATTGAAAATAGTGAGGTCAGGTACTGATGTTGGATGGTCAGTTCTGGATCACTCCAACTCATGCCAAAGGTACTGGATGGAGCTCCATCACTCCAGAGAACGTTTGATGTGTAGCTTCTCGTAGAGCAGGAGCTTCTCTACTGTGAGGTACAAACTAATGAGACACTGCTGCTCTTCATAAAGTCACTCAACAGGTCTGATGACCTCACCGTGTTATTCAGCGTCTTGCTTACAGTCACCATCACCAGCGTTTCATTCTATTGGTCACTGCTTTTCTATGGTGATTTTCTTTTTCTACGGTGATTACATCAGCCGTGTGGGTGTAACTGAACACCTGTGCACCTCAAAGTAGCTGAATTCACTCATTAGAAGGGCTGTCTGGGTACTTTTGGACATACACTGTAGGCTACGTTAGGCCAGTGGTTCACCAGCCTTATCTTGGAGAACCTTCACAGTTTAGGGTCAGTTTCCTGACCCTCAGTTAAGCCTGACCCAGACTAGTGATGGTGAAGTGAAGCTTTTTGAATCAGCAGGTTTTCCTTTAAACTGTACTAAAAAACTGCTCTTTACTCAAAGCTGTTCAAAATGCTGCACAGTGCTGACACCTGGTGGTCAAAGGCATGAACAGCAGCTGTTAATCTACCACATCTGCCTCCTTTACTAGTTTGAAAACATGTTTTTATTTATTTTTGCTTTTTTTTTTTCTTTTATTTCATTTTATTTTATTTGGGTGTGTTACAGAGGAAACTTCAGCGGTATTTATAGACATTCATATTCATTCAATTAAGCAGTTACTGAATCATTACACATATTTATCTCAGTCATTCACCTGCACTGCTAAAAAGTTGGTTCTTCTGCGTTCTTTAGTAAAGAAATTGGTTCTATATAGAACCACAGACACCCTTTGCATGATTAAAGGGTTCTTTGCATCGTGAAATGATTCTTCAGTTTAATGGAGAATGTGCTGTATGTGGTTCTATATAAAAGCTTTTTGAAAAGAGTTCTATAGAGTACTAAAAGGGTTCTTCTATAGTTACAAAGTCAAGCTTGTAACAATAAAAGACCACTAGAGACCACTAGTTTCAGTAGTAGAACCCTTTTTGGTGCTATTTAGAATCCTTTTCAATAAGCTTCTATATAGAACCATCTACAACACATTCACAATCTGAAGAACCGTTTCACCATACAAAGAACTCTTTAATCATGCAAAGTGTTCTTTTGAGTGTTCATGGTTCTATATAGAACCATTTTCTTTACTAAAGAACCCTTGAAGAACTCTTTATATCTTTATTATGAGTGTATGTTTCTATAAACAAGTCTCATGCGGTCATCATATATGAACTCTAGATCAAAATACTGTGGTGTGGCTGTTCATGTTGGTGACCACTCATTTGGCTTATAAGACAAAACTATTGTTCATTTCTTTTATAATAACAGTGATAAGAATCACATAATACTAATAATTTGTGTTCATGGCTGTCCAGCACAAAGTATCTCATTATACATGCACACTGAGATAAACAAACACTGCAGCTGTTCCATTTAAAGAAGTATTACACTGTGCTTTTGTAAATATTTCTGACTCAGCCCACAAAATAAAAACAATATAAAACACAGCCAGTGCAGAAGCATCTATTACACTGCAATAGTACAGTGTTTAAATATGTTATTTTAGGAATATAATCACACCACCCTGCTGAAAAAGGACCAGTGTGAATGAAAACAATAAAACTTCTAAATTGGAAAATTGGGAAAGAGCTGTTGTGTAAATCGATGCAGCAAGAATTCAGAGTTATCTTTTTACAAACTGACGAAAGACAACAGCAAACGGATCCCCCGAGGCTGAATTAAGCCAGAGCCGGTTTATGAGGAGCCTGGCCACTTCCTATTTCCCCCGTAATATCTCGCCCACGAGCGAGTCTTCAATGAATGGGAGTGAATGGAGCTCAACGGCTAAAAATGAAAGGTTAAAATAGTTTCTAACCACTTGCCGAGAACGTTTCCTTTAGTTTTAGAAAGTAGAAGGATGGATTTCACTAAAAAACAAAGAAATCTTACCTATTTATTTCCTTTTTTCTACAGCAAACGGGTTTTGGGCAGCAGAAGGTGGGGATTACTGATAGAGCGTGATGATTGATCAGCATTACTGCTACTGAGTGCTGATTGGTTAGCATTCCTGCTGCTGAGTGCTGATTGGTTGGTGAGCGGAGCACCTCATTGGCTGTTCGCGCTTACAGATGTCATGAACGTACATGAGGTGCCGTTTTAAACTCCTATAACTCGAGTTTAAAAGCTCTTAAAAATAGAACAGCAGTGTTAAAATGTTTTATGCTGTTCTGTTTTCAGGAAATAAATTAATCCTTTTACATTAAAAATGTTTCAGCATTTATCAACTATGATTTAGCTCAAATGCTCCATCTTAACCCATTCATTCTGGACTCGCTCGGGAGCGCCCTCTAGCGTGTGAGAAACCCGGAAGACAGTGCAGAGTGTAATTCTCCTCTCTACAAGTTCTCTGATTAAGCTTCCTATTCAGCAGCATCTTGTATGAATTTCCAGGTCAGAGTGTAACTGCTGCACCATTTAAGGTGGAACGGAAATTCAAACAAGAAGCTGTGGAACAGGAATCTGACCAGGAGCCGTATTACAGAAAATTCTTATCTTTTTGTCTTAAGATCTGACAGGCCAAGATAAGGTTTTTCACAAATTCGCATTACAGTAGCAAAACTTACCTTAATTTAAGAATCTTATCTTCACTTACAGCGTCTTTTCTGATCTCAGAGGGGGCGAGGGGTCCTGGAGGGTCAGTGGAAATAAACTATGACTTCATCCGGTCATTGTTTAGTTTAGTAATGAGAATGTAAAACTACAATAACCCTGATATACAGTCAGTTTATAAGAGGTTCGGTAGGAAATGATCATCTTCAGCCTTTCAGTCTTTGTGTGTAGGTGCTTTTACTAGAGCCCACCACATTTAGAGACCTGAGTGGTCTCTGTAGTCATCAGCCACAGATTGATGAAGGAAAGACTGACACTCACTGTCTGACCACAGCATGTTCACAGCTTCCTCTTTCACATCGCTGCTCACAGCAGTTTGGCCTGTTTTCTATAAGGAGCTCTGACGTTACTGCAGATCCTCCAGTCGCTTCCCTGCAGTTTCTCCTGAGTGTCACTGAAGATGGAGTTTGTGGTGAACTGTGATGTTGTTCTTTATCTCCTGGTCTGTAGGTTGGTGCTCTCCACTCAGGCTGGTAAGTGGACAGAATTTAGCCAGATTAAGAAAAATCAATGTATCGTCGCTGTCAGAAAAACTTGTATCTCCAAAATGGTAATTTTAAAGGGGAAGGAAGAAACAGTCATAACTTTCAATGGAAGTCAATGTAAAAAGATTGATTTCACAGGTCATACTGGATCATTTCTGTCGGTCTGTTCATCACGATACTTTAACACAGAGTAAAGAGGAACCAGACGTCTCAAATTATGCAAAAAAGTGGAAAACAACAAAAATGGAGATATGAGTTTTCTGCATTACAGTGACGATATTCTGTACTTTATATGTTTGTTCACGTTTATATACACCTAAGATGATTTACACTGCTGTGTAACTACCTTTAGTTTATTCAGTTTCCAGTTAAAAGAGCCATTAAGTATAATTGATTCATTACAGCATCAGAAAAAAGCAGAAAACACGCACATTTCTACAATAAAGGGGCCCAAAATGGCAAAACATTAAGCTTTTAATGGTCTGAACAACAAATCATTAAACAAGCTAGTATGGGAGAGATTTTCCTTTGATTTCCTTATTGTTGAAGTTTTGCGTGTGAATTTTCAGATAGTCTAGTTTGTGTTTAAGACCAAATATTCTTTATAGTGTCTAAATCTGGACTCTGAACAACAAAACCGTCAGGAAACACATTATATTTTTTGTACCGCAGTAATAAATAAAAGTGAATTATTATGTATCTAATCTGCTTAGAAACCTCCTGAAGAATGTATAACTTGTGCGTAATGACTGTTTAGAGTGTAAATTAAAGTCTCATAGTTCGCTGTATTTATTACAAATCAAAACAGTTCAGCAGGTTGTTGTGAATATTGATCTATTTCAGCAGGAAATCTGTATCAAAAATTATATTTTCATGTTTGTTTTGTCAGCCTTCATCAGTCAGAGTGCAACAGAGGGGAGAAACATCATCCTGCCCTGTGTAAATGAGGGTAAAGTGATCTGGGAAAAAGGCACTGATAGAAGAAGATCAGCCATCCTCATTGCTGAAGATGGAGAAATCACCCAGAAACACAGACCTGATCCAGAAAACAGATACAGTGTAGTTAGTGATTCATCACTCATGATAAAGAGCGTCGCTCTCTCTGACTCTGGGATTTACTACTGTAACTCTGCTCCTGTAGTGAATCTCACAGTGAATCCTGCACTGTCAGGTAAGAACAGGCCAGAAAGGGATGATGATGTTTAAAGACACTTTCATGATGAATGACCCGTATCTCGTACAGAAGACCTGAAGGGTGAGATATAAAGAAAATGAGAGTGCATTACTGAGAAGTTCCACTTCTCCTTTCTCAGTTTGGTTTTCTCTACTGAGGAGCAGCAGGTGATGTATGGCATGTTACACCAGCTTTGACCAGCAGGGGGCAGCAGTTCCCCCACTTAGCCTTCAGGGACCAGGTGGAAAAAAATATTGAGGAGCTAACTGGCTTACAATTAGCATGCTAGCGCTACGTTTTTTCCCAGCTAGACTCAGAAGGGTATGAGGAAAAACAGCCCCCTGCTGGTTAAAGCTGGTATAGCACGCTAAGTGTTAGCCAGTATTGTTTTCATGCAGTGGTGGAAAAAATAATTGAGAGTTAAAAAATGTGAAATTTGCTAGAAAAGCTAAAAATATGTTTTGGCTGTTTTTGGTGAGTTATACAGACAGAACAAATAAATAAAGTGGAAATTAGACTCAGGAATGCACTTTTTCCGTAACCTCAATATTGTCAGTATCGCAAAGAGAAAACATTCCTTTTTTTTGAAAAAGTAATTTGAACCATTTCTGCTGGTCCACTCATCATTCCATTTTAAAAAGAATTTAAAGAGAAACTGGAGTTTTCAAATTATGGAAAAAGAAAAGAAAGAAAAAAGGTTTTTTTTTGTGACAGCGATGATATTTAGTTTTTTGAGGTTTGGTAAGTTGGACACACAACACACCAGCGGAACAGCAGTGCAGTGTTTAAAAAAGGCTTGATTTTCATAGTGTTTGCAAAAATAATTTTAAGAAGTGCTGAATATAAAATTATAATATGTTATAAATTTTGATTCACATTGTATTAACAGCTGTGTCTACAGTGCGTCCTCCAACTGAGAGGAGTTCAGGTGATCCATTAACTACTGAATCCAGCCTCCTGCACACTGAACCCACCACAACAAGTATTATTTTTAAAGCTGTCGCTGAAGTTTTTAAGTATCAGTCTCCACTTTTGGACTTTTGTTAAGACGTTCAAAAGAACTGCTGTAGAAATGTGACGACAGAAGATGTTGCATGTGTGGAAGGTTTATCTGCAGAAAATGTTTCTCTGCATTACATTCTTGGATTTTACCATTCATAACTGAGACTTTTTTTTTCACATCTTTTTATTAGCTTTTGTAGAATCACAAACATATTACATTGTTGAAGTGAAACAACGAAAAGTGTGCTTCTGCATCAACCCCTTACCCTTGGACCTTAATCCACCCACCCCCCTATTAAGCTGCTCCAGGGAATCCGACAGAGATAAACAGAATATCAACCAGAACAAGAGTGGTCCAAAATCAATATGTAAATAATAATACATGTAAATGATAAATTACAATATGTACAAATCTATAAATAAAATTAGAGGAGGAGATAAATAAAAAAATAATAAAATAATAATAATAATAAAAAATAAAAAAAAAACCCTCTCAATTCACATATTTGGGCATCACTATCCTCAAGTAAAACAGAGCTGTTGATAAAATCAAGCATAGGATCCCAGGTCCTGTGAAAGGATCTCAAGGAACCCTTCAGGGAAAATCTTAGCTTTTTGAGCTTAATGCGGGAGGATG